>NC_055674.1:23027636-23227170 GCF_017976325.1 Chelmon rostratus
AAACCTGGGACACATCCCAAACTGTCATCTTTTATTGCAAGTAAGACGAAAGAAAGGAGAGGAGGCAAGTTACGGGGGGAGCGGGGAGGAAACGAGGAGGTCAGAGGGGGCACACGGACAGCCCGAGGTAGAGAAAGAGGAGGAGGCAGAGCGGGGGAGAAGGAGGGGAGACTGCAGTCTTTTGGTCTCCTGCAGTTCTATGTTTTGGCCCTTAGATGTCCCCGTGTACCACACTGCAGTGCAACAGATCTGAGAACAGATGCAGAAACTGCACTGCACAGAGTGTGTGTGTGTGTGTGTGTGTGTGTGTGTGTGTGCGCACGCACGTATGTGTGTGTGCGTGTGCTTGTGCGTGTGTGTTTGTGCGCGTGTAAGAGAGGGCAAGCGAGACATTCAGGTACAGACTTTCTCTCTTTCTGTAGCAACAATGCAGTTTTACGCCCTCCCTGATCACTAATGCAATCGCTTGCTTTCTTTCTGTCGTTGTTAAAGGAGCGGTTCAGCATTTTGGCAAATGGACTGATTTGCTTTTTGTCTGAGGGTGAGATGAGAAGACTGATATCAAGCTCATGTATTTATGTTAAGACCACAGCTGTTAAGTCTGGATGTGGAGAGCTTAGCGTAGCATAAAGCCTGGAAGCAAAGGAGAACAGCTAGCCTGGCTCTGTCCAAAGGGAAGAAATACACTAACCAAAAATTTCAAAGCTCACTAATAAATCAATAAAAACAAAAACTGAGTGGAAACATCAGGAATTCAAAAAGTCCAAATATTGTACATATGTTTTGACACTTGGCTGAGGTGGGTATACTGCCAAAAACAATATGTTAAAAAAGCGTCCTAAATTTGCCTGCAAACTTGGCCAATGATGATAGCTGCAGAGTCGTAGTCATTTCTGAAAAGATGGGTCCTTGTTTACAGAAAAAAACAGCTGTTGGGTGGCTGGTAGGGTTTATCCACTGTAGCTAGCTCACGAAGGTAATGTTAGCTTCATGAGTTGACTGAAAACAGTCGCAGGCTGACTTTAATGTTACCAGATGACTCGTTTTAAAGCAGAATTTTGTAAAAGGGCTGTAAAATAAGTACTTGCAGGCCATGTGATATTATGTTAAAAGTCTGAGGCTAAAGCTATATGTCCAAAGCAAAGAGTCAGCATCCTCAGCAGTTCATGGGCCCTGCAAAAGTCTAACAAACTAATGTAGCCAGTTTATGATATGCTCTATCCTGGCCATGAAGTAATGCTACATTAGCCGTACTGCTATAGGTAGCAAGCCAGCTGGTTCGACACAGTAATGTTTGAAGCTTATGCTGAAGTAGATAAACACATTGTTTAATGCATTCCTTACACATTTGCTCCTGGGTTTCAGAAAGACTGAAAAAAAGTTGTATGCTTTGACTAATTCTTGGTAGCAGCTAGGCGCAGTACTCTGCACAGCTTCCCAGATTCACAGTGAGGTTTGCCACATTTGCGTCTGTGCCTGTACACAGACTAAAACCAAACTCGATCTCTGCCGTCTGTATCTGACAAACCGTGCTATAGCCAGACATACTACTTCCTGTCTTTATGCTAAGCTAGGCTAACTTGATACTTAACACACAAACATAACTATGCTGATCATTTCATCCCGCTTCTGAAAAGATAACAAATTAGTATTTTCCAAAATGAACTATTCCTTTACAAAAAGTATCTGCCCTTCTGTCTCTCTTTTAAAACATCCTGCTCTACCCCTCTCTCTGGAATTAGAAAAGCAGCCCCCCTTCTCCTTCATTCTGAATGCTGTATACCAACAGTGTTCCTGTGCTTTCTGCTTGCTGCACTCTTCCAACAGTCTATCCAACACATACACACACACACACACACACACACACACACACACACACACACACACAAACACACTTCCTGTTTTACACCAACCAATTTATCACTGTCTTTTTCTCCCATCTATCTCCCTCCATCTCTCCTCTCTCCCTTTTTTCTCTCTCACATTCAAACTCGCAAATTTGCGTGACCATCATAAAGTCCAGTATAACCAAAGCCAGCTGGACAGGGTTTACATTATGTTAGTATACTTATTAAAAACAACAAAACATGCTATAATAGACTATACAACTGCATGACTATAGTTCAGTCTATATTAACACAGTGTTTACTAAACTTTTGCTATCAAGCCCCCCTTTGGAAACTGACCTCTCTTATTGTTCCCAAATGAGTCGAATACTTTCTTCAGTCAACATTTTCATTTATTATAGCAGGAAAAGCGTAGGTGGAACTAATGATGGCTCCTTTCCAGCAATTATTGCAATGCAGTAATTAGTAATGTTAATAGTTGTTTTGAGAAGTCATCATGTCTGCTCTGAAAATGTTCAGTTTCACTTTAGTCTCACTCCACATTTTTCCTCTGGTCACGCGTGCCCCACCTTGATCTGTGTCCCCCCAGAGGTACCGATGCCCCTGTACACTGTTCATCGTGTACAGAGCAAAACAAGATTGAAACGGACTTTCAGCTTTTGTAGTAGATCAGTTTAGTAGGTCCCTCTCAGTCTGCTTCTTTGTCCCTTCTTCTGTCCCTGCTCTTGTGTTCAGTAAAGCGTCATCACTCCCAGCTTACGCTCTGTTCCAGTTCATAGTCAAGATTTAGCCACGTGTTTTTGCGTCACACGTTTTATCAAGCACACTTTTGGAACATGCATCAACCAACTGCGATGTCAGAGGAGAGCGAAAACCCATTTTATTTTATAGCTGCGATAGTTTTAACACATTGAATTTGGATTTTTTTTTAGAGGTAACCTCATCATTGTTGACATGATATTGAGAAGGTCGTGATGGGTACATTTAGTTGTTTGTGCCCTCTCACCGCAAAATGATCATACAAAAATAAACCAGAGAGGTGGAGTCATCCTCTCCCAGGACAAGACCAGCTTTTGGCACAACATGAAGATTTCCAACAGATACAGTACCTGGTGGGATTAACAGGACTCAAAAGGAAACAGCGCAAATGATAATCAAAATCTCCACAGAAAGAAAGTGAGTTTCATTCTACAATGGAAGAGCAATCAGACCTCACCTCTCTTTGATATTCACTGTTTGCTTCCACAGGAAAAGGAACATCAAAAGAACTGGAAGGACCACTAAGGTGTGATCTCCTTCTTTGCTTGCATCTTCTGGTTAAGACACCCTGGAGTCTGTCAGGAAGAGGTTCCCAGCTGCATCTGACCAAGAAAGTCTCCAACAATAGCCAACGCAGTTCAACGTAGGCTCAAAAACTCTTTCTGCTCATGACTGGATTGATGTTGACCTACTCTGAAAAACAGATGTAACCCTCAGATTTCACTATAGATATCGTAATATTAGTTATAAGTGTAGCCATAGGCAATCATTCCCTCTCTTTCACCATTGCTCAGTTTGTTACATACTGTAGTTTAGTTCATCAATCACAGATCAATATTACTTTTTTTTTATTTTTTTAATCACTTAAATTCAAAAGTCACAATTTTCAATATCAATTTAAGTGGATTCACTGAATTCATTTGGTTATTTATTTTCCTCTTTGGAGGTGGTGCCCCAAACAAGTTAATGTAATTTCCCTACAATTGCCAATTTATCAAGATCATTCTAACTTTTTAAAACATTTGTTCGAATGTTTTTGGAGACTTAAGGACCTGCCAGCAGGTAAAGCCTAACTGATAGGCCAGATGGGCCGATTAATACCATTAAAGGAGTCACTGTTATATCCAGGAGGTATCCTGTATTGTCTTTAGCTGCTGAGCTAACATTAGCTAATGTTATAATTTCAAAGACTGACAGAAAAGGCTGATGCTCAGCTCTGAATGTCCAAAGATCTTATCAAAGTGATTGAAATATCAATATTATGAACTTAAAATATAACTGAGGTATACCTCAGGCATGCTCTGGCTGAAATCCTGTGTCCCCGACAAGGACCTCTGGCCACCTTGAGAAAAATGACCCTCTTATGTGAGAAGAAAAGGGAGAGCTAGTGTGACGTTATTATAGAGCCTCATAGTGGATGTTGTCACAGTTGTGCAGTCAGGGTATTCAGGAACATGGGGAATATGACCCAAATGCAGACCATAGAGTTAGTGGAGACCTGGAGGAGGTCAGCAACAGGAGAGCCAAGCAGGTGACAGGTGACAGGACTGAAGGACTGGAGGCGGGGAGACTGGCAGATAAGATGGTGAAGCCAGGAAACAGGGATCCAGTGTAACATGGGAACTGGTGACTGCTGCAGCTGAAGAACAGGGAACTGCTGCAGCTCAGGAACAGGTGACGTCTGCAGCTCAGGAACTAATAACTGCTGCAGCTCAGTGACAGGGAACTGGTGCAACATGGGAACTAGTGACTGCTGCAGCACAGGAAGAGGGGACAACTGCAATGCAGAGCAGGAGGCTGGCAGCTGAAGGTCTAAGTGGGCATTGAAGATGACTGACTGATGATGTGGGAGGTTTGGTTGTTGGTAGGTGGAGATTACTGACTGATGGTCTAGGATGTTTGACTTTTGATTGACGGGGGCTGCTGACTAGAGGCCTGACTGTGGTTGGCAGGGGCTGCCGACTGGGTTTCAGGCAGGGTGTAAGTAGGGGCAGCAGAGTAGAGGTGTGGGAGCCCAGGCTGGACATCAATGGAGACATTTGGATGGGGGTAAGGCTTAAGTGTCAGCTGACAGCAGACCAGGAACTGGTGTCCACTGGGCTGCTGACTGAGGACCAGGAACAGGTGTCGGTCGGGCCGCTGACTGGGAACCAGGACTAGATGTTGGCTGGGCTGCCGACTGGGGACCTGACAAAGCTGGTGGCAGCTCTGTGATGCTAAGCAGTGAGGAGGCTAAGGTTTTGGCTTGTAGAATGCTACCAACTGGGCAATTATGTGGTCCTACTTCCAATACACAACAAGGGAATTCAGGGATCTTGGCTTTTCATGAAACAAAACATTCTTTTGTCACTCCCAAGTCAAACCAGACAGCAGGAGTGGCAAGACTCTGCTGAGTTCATTTTTTGACCAGTCAAAATGGACTGTCAAAATGGTTCGTAAAGGGCATCACAAGAACACGTGGAATAGGACCTGCATGCAGACACCAGAGCAGAGCTCAAGCAACTTAATGATTTAATGCACAAAAGTAGTTGTCCCAAGGTACAACTGGGTATAAGGATGGTGGGCCAGGCAAGGGTTGAAACCAGATAAAGGCAGTCAAACAAAAAACAAAACTACTGAGGAGCAGGCCCAGTGGGCTGCACACGGCCCACCAAAGCTTCCCATCCAGCTCACAGAATGTTAATGAATTCAGAAAATGCACATTAAACATTACTTACCAGTGGAAGAGGCCCAGTCTGTCCTGAGAGTGATTGTTGATTAGCTTGCCAACCCCTGGCAACAAGCCCAAAAGTAATTTATAGTTCACCTATTCTGCAGAATTCGATTATTCTCCAAATCTATCCTCTCTACTCTGTGAACTGCGTGATGTCACTATGGAGTTGTCATGGAATCAGTTAGCTTATGCAGTAGATGCAAGAGGTGTCACTTTGGCTTGTTTTCATTGGCCAACTGTTGTACTGAGTCTCAAACTGAGTATTTTTGTTTTCTTCCTGAACAGAACAGGGGGTTGTTGTTGACATCAGCACTCGGTCATTGACTACCAGCTGTGAGTTTCTTATTGAGCACTGATTACCTTCTTGCAGCAATTTTGACAAGTATCCAATTATCATTATAGATTTTCCATGTTCCGTAGGACTCTGTTCACATTGATATAGGCTAATAAAAATGAATGAATTTTGTAAAAAGTGGTAATACTTGTGCAGGGGTCCTAGGTTAGGCTAGAATGCTTAACACAAGGTACAAGGATGAGCTGTTACAGACAGAGGGGAATACACAGACTCAAACTAAATACACCAGGGAGGGAAGGCTAATGAGCGTCAGATGGAACTAATCAGGGCGGGGTAGACAATCACACAGACGGAAACACACAAGGGCAGGAAGTAAAGTAAGTGAAACAAGGGGAGGGGTATTTCAAACCAAACTGGAAACAGTGAATGAGGGACATGAAACAAAGACAAACATAGCCTAAGGAGCAGGTGGGACATGACAGATGGATGGAATGACAAAGTGTCTGACTCTGATGCGGCAGACTATTTGTTCCAATTTTCAACTTTTCCTACCAACAATCAAAGTCGGGGTCTTTTAACCATGACTGTGATCATTCCCTACTTCTTTTTATCACGATGATCTAGGTGTCCTAAACTTAAAAAGTCCCACATCTATGTGTGTTTCCAGATGTTTCGGGGGGGACTATTGCATAAGTGCAAAAAGCCTTTAGTGTCTCTGGGGGTGCTGTTTGTAGTCTGATTATTGTCCGCCATTGATGTCACTTGAGTCAGCATTGGTTGGAGCTATAGACTACAAGTTTGAAAATGAAACTGTGGTAGTGGAGTTACTGAGCATTGTGGGTAATGTAGGCACCAGGAATAGAAAAGACAACATAGGTCTGCTGTATCTGATTATATTATAGTAGATATCACAACCCAAACCATGATCTAACTCTAACCAAGTAGGTCTTCTGCCTGAACCTAAATAAACATGTACAAAAGAGGTGGCAGATAATAATATGAACTGTTTTTGTAGCAGTTTTGGAAGGCAATGACAAATGACATTCCAACAATAAAGGCGCAAGGAAAATGCTTACGTGGGTTATTTTGGAAGGTAATGAAAAATAATGTCATGTATTTTGTCAGACATACTCTCTCTCTCTCTCTCTCTCTCTCTCTGTCTCCACCCCTGTGTACTGGTGCAATGTCAAAACAAACACAGGTCTTTTCAGGTTGACTTTGTCTCATCCTATCCACGTGTGTGCTGCCTATGTGTGTACTTTGTGTGCATGTGTCCCCTCCTCTATCACCCTCATACTGCAAAGAGCTCCGTAGCTCCTTAGTCAGCATGTTAACTTAATTAACTGAGTGAGTGTGTCGGTGCATATGTGCTAATGCATTGTCCATCTCTGTGACAGTTTGTGCATAGCTCTGTGTTTGTGAAAGTGGGTGTGTGTTCTTGTGTGAGACGTGTGAAAGAGAGTGCATGTGTTCATGTGAGTGTGTGACAGCAACAAACAGCCGTGGCCGACCCATCAGTTATTTCTAGTAACGAAAAAAAAAAAAAGAGATGCAAGAGGAGAAAGCAGGAGAGGACGTGTGTCACAGGCAGGGCTAAAGAAGGAGCTGATTGCATAATACATAAAATGATAATAGATTGCACTGCAATCAAAAAAATCAATGATTGCATAGGTTGTCAGGTGAAGTATTTCAGAGAAAACATATATGAAAGGTAACTTAGAACCGTAATGATAAGCGCAGATAATGAAGATGCAAACAAAATAATTCCAATAAATAAATAAATACAAAAAACAAACAAGCAATTCAAGCTTTATTCTCATTTGTTTTCACCCCTGAGGAATGCAACAAAAAAGTGCTCAAAATGCTAACGAATGTTAAGTCAAATTCATACAACAGGCTAAAACGACCCTATTTCAAATGATAGATGCTTCAGTGTTAATCATGACCAATGATATTTTGTACACTCACTCCAAACGTGTCAGCAGGTTTTTCTATACTTCAGGTGTCTAGGACCTACTCTGAGCCAACTCAAGAAACCTGTAGAGCTCTCATGACTTTTTAAGTCATCAGAAATTTGAACACTAGCTTTTATTCTGAAGTTTGTTCAAAGGTCTGAAAGTGAAGCTGAAATATATTATACAACTGTGTCTACCCATGTCCTCTCTCAAATGCTGAATCAGCCAATAGCAGGCCTCCGAGGGGACGTGTCAGGGCTGTGTCCCTTCAATCAGCACAGCTGCATACACACCTTGTTATGATTAAGACTACCAATTGTTTTTGCATGATGCTTATTTTTAGCTCTTGGAGTGACAGAGCAATTACGTCATTCATTCATACACACTGCTCACACAGGTACATTCAGGATTTCTCCCATTGAAGCTGACAAGGTCACGTGTTCGCTGGAGAAGGCCAGACGTGTCACTCTGTTTTCCCAGCAGAGGCGAGCGGTGTCGGTGCTGTCCGCGGTGCTGAAAGCTGACTGAGTCCCTCAGCACAGGACTGATGAGGACAGCTCTCGGGATTCTCTGCTGAGCGGTTTCGTCCGTCTGCTCTCAACACAGCGGGCACAGCATGTCTGCTGCACTGTGTCCCAAGCGGAGACAAAATGTCCTGGGCAAAGCAGCTAGGTCACAATTTATTTCGCTGCAAAGCCTGGAAAAAAGAGAACAAGTAAAGCAGACTACAAAAAATAAAAATAATTGATCAGTTTTCATATTTTTTACACCGAGTGGCATGTTTATCAGATACACCCAGCTAAGACTAATACAGTCCAATCCAACAGTCCTGCAATAAATCCTCTATTTGTGAAGGTTCTAATGTGCAGTGTGCAATTTTTGTTGAAACTTTCAGAGAGATGTTGATCATTTTGGAGGCTGCAGTTTGTGCTGCTGAATTGTATTGTGCTATACTGACAGGTGTTTCTATTATTTTTCTCTTATTAATTTAGGCATATGTGTGTGTGTGTGTATGTCAGTAAGTACAGTATTGCCAAAGTATGTTATAAAAGTTTCAGTGTTGTTCTATTAATTCAGAATGAAAGGCAAAAATGCTACGCAGACATTGTATTGACTTTTAAAAAGAAATAATTTCTATCTTCCTTTTTTTGTCATATAAAAGAGTGAAAACGTGTACATGAGCACATGACAACTCCATGACACCTGAGGAAACTCAAAGCCCATGAGATATAGGCACACAGCGGGAGAAGAAACCTAGTAAGTCTGTCTTGAGTTCACATTCAGATTCAGATTTTTGAATCATGCATTTCATCTGCATTAACACATTTATCAACAGTCGTTATATTTTGTATTTTATTATTCCTTGTTTCATTGTTCCCCATTGCATTTTTTCTTTGCATGGCTATCCACTCAGTTTTTCTGAGCAATGACCAAGTCTTGAGGGCAGAACAGGGGAAAAAGATGCAGAGAAAGAGAGGGAGCAGAGACGGAGAGAAAAGCTGCTGAAGGGAAAGGAGAGCAGAGATGAGGAGATAGAGAGACTGAGTAGGAGAGAGAAGGAGGGCCAGAGAGTTCGGCTGATCTTCACATTTCATCACGTATTCTCATGGAGAGCATGATGGGGGAGAGGAGAAAACAGAGTCTCCCTATGCAGCGGGGATGAGGGGTGAGAGACAGGGAGGAAGAGGAGGAGGAAGGTGAGAGAAGACAGATAGATGAGAGAGAGAGAGAGAGAGAGAGAGAGAGAGAGAGAGGAAAGGGAGGGATAGGAGATGGAGTGAAGCAGAGATAAAAAAGGAGACTGCTTTCACTGCAGCAAAAATATAATTCACCATAGAGTGCAGTGTCAGTATGTGTGAATAAATAAAATATATATATGTATTTAGATACAGTATATCTTATCTTTATATCTTTGTATGTTTTTACTGACAAAGAAAACCTGACGCTGCATTTTCAGTTTGTCAGAAAGGCCTTTGGATGTGTTTTAGGAGCCTGAAGGTCACTGAACTAAGCATGTGTTCCCTCAAAAGTCCAAAATATGATAAAAGCCTGAACTAAAAATACAGACACTGGCAGAGTGTCTGCTGTACGTGTCCCTTCTGACAAGGTAGAAAAAGGCTCAGATGTCCACCCCTGGACTTGTTGACTCGACCCCTGCAGACTTTGTTTGTACATACTGTGATGTGTTCGCCATCATCACGTCTAATGTGCAAAGCTGCCGGGCTGTGAGGGGATAAAATGTGCTGTGTAAAGAAATAGTTTGACATTTTGGGAAATATGCTCATGGCTTTGTTATTGAGACAAAGTGAAAGGGCCGATACTCTCATTGCAGTAAATATGAAGCTTGTTGTTTACCTCAAGCTAAATATTGTGACACACATTGCATTAACTTCCTGAGTGTCATCAGCACTCTGAGGTAACCCTTTGGTCCAGAATGTCTGCACCGTTGTTGGATGGACATCAGATTTGGTTCAGACATTCATGGTTCCCAGATGTTGAACACTGACTTGCTAATTAGCACATGTTAGCATGCGAAACCTTTTCTTCCAGAATGTTAACATTGTGTTAGTGTTGGTCTCTTGTCTCTCGTGAACAGGTCAGGTCTTCTAAAAATGTGTTACATGTACTGTACTAATTCTACTGCCAAAAAGGTTTTTGAAATAAAACATCGCTCCTGCCCACCTGATGTCACGGTCAGTTTTTTTTACAAAATGCAGGATCGGGCTTGAGTCCTGGTCATGTTTTGGTAGTATAACCACTTTAGTTATGAAGTAATAAGGTAATCAATGTAACTTGTGCAGCTACGTGCTTCATATACAAAGCATGATAATATGTTTTTCAAGATTAAACCACAACTGCTCTCCAATCTCAACCAAGTGCTGCCGGTCTATAATCATCACCATAAAAAAGGCCGATGTTGTAACAATCATATAGTGGATTTCAGGAGCATGTTTTAGGCAAACTAATGAAATATGTTGTCAGTTAACAATTTTCTGCTGCTCAGCACCAACAGTTTGTGACTTGCTATGTGTGCTAGATAACAATGTGTTCCAGTGATGTTGATTCAAAACGTACTTCAGGCACCATTAATGCTTCAAAGCATCCTTGCCTTTGCAGATTAGTAGCATACAAAGAGAATTTCTGGGAGACAACCTTGGATTGGGTGTGTAGGTGCTCACTCCATGCAGAGCTTTCACACAGACCATGCATGGATTTGGGTGAATGTGATTGGTTTAGGGTATTCCACTGACTAAGGCCTTAGAATAGTATAGTGTGTGTATGTGTGAGTGTGTGTGTGAGCGTATGTGTGTTCCAGTGACGTTGTAGTGAACCTATACAGCAGAGCACAGTGCTGCAGACCAAGACAGCACGTTAGCTCTGCACTAGTGAGAAAGAGAGATGGGGGGGTGTTTGCAGGCAGCATAGGTGATAAGGAGAGGTGGAGGGTGGAGAGAGAAACGGAGAGCATCCACCTTGTGAGAGAAAAAGAGTGAGAGAGAGAGAAAATGGGAGAGCACTAATGATCTGATGGTCTGCAGTCTTTTCTCCCCATTTTGTGGAGCTCAGCAAATACTTCTGCTTCTGCCCCCCCCCAACCCCCTTTTACTGGTGGTGGAGGGGCTGTCTTGGAAAGGAGAGGAGAGAGAGAGAGAGAGAGGTGGGGGGGAGGGGACTGGGCGGTGGGCGTGAAACACTCTATCATATCCCTCCTGCTCTGCTCTAATTGAGCCAAGTGTTTTAGTAGATTGAAAGACAGTGTGGAGGAAGGGAGTGATGCAGCAGAAAGAGAGGGAGGGTGGGAGAGAGAGGGAGAGAGAGAGATGGAGAAGGGGGAGAGAGAGAGGGGGAGAGGGACAGAGAGAGGGGGGGAGATGGAGAGGGAGAGAGAGAGAAAGGGAGAGAGAGAGGGGGAGAGAGAAAGAGAGGGGGGAGAGAGAGAGAAGGAGAGAGAGAGAGAGAGAGAGAGAGAGAGAGAGAGAAAGGGAGAGAGAGAGGGGGGGGGGAGTCATTTTCATGCTGGACACTAAACCAAATGTTAAACAGTGCTGAGCTACTGGCACTCAGAGCATTTCAATTCTTCTGAGATCTGTTCATTTTACATGTGTGTTTACTCGACTACATATATGTGACGAACGTTTTCATCACTTACAACATTAAAAAAAACGCTGACCCATAATAACATAAATAATTTAACCCGCGAAACCATTTCAAAGCATGAGCAGCATTAAGTAGCCTACATTTTACTGTTAATACATGTTGACTCAGGTGAAATGGATGCATCCATCTGTACTGTGATTGGCTTGTAGCAGCCAATCACATATCCATGACTTAGTCTACACGCAAAGTCAGGCCTGTGTTCTTAGCAGGCCTAAATAGCTAGTTTGTGTGTGTGTGTGTGTGTGTGTTCGTGTGTGTGCGTGTCCTCATCTGATGTCACTCGAGTCAGCATCATGTTGGGGCTGAAGACTACAAGTCTGAAAATGAAACAAATGTGTTAGTGTGGAGTTAGAAAGAAGTGATTATTTATTTATTTGCAACATTTAGAACAGCACGAATACCTTTGTGGAGAGACTACAATGTCCGTTGATATCTAGCTACCCCCCATGTCACCCAGCCACTGGCTCATCCACCGCCTCACCACTCATGTGCAGATGTAGGTGATGTAGATGTTTTCCGTGTGCACAAGCAGAGGAAAAAACAATCAAAAAATACCTGCAAAGCAAAAGCAAAAAGCAAAAGAACTACAATATGAGGAGAGAAAACAACACACACCACAGAACTACGTCATGCAATATGAAATACACGCAAATCAATTTATGGCAATCAATAAGAAGACAAATAGCTCTAACACAACCCAGTGACTGCCACTGAAATGAACAGGCTGGCATCTCGAGACTGTTCTGAGCTGAACCCGGCATGGAGTCCCGGGTTCAGTGAGTGGGACTGTGTGTGGTGATGTGACTGATTGCAGATCTGTTTGGTTTTGTACGCCTCAAAAGCGCAATATGAACTAAAGAGCACGAAGGATTGAACACAGAGCCAGCTCCTTAAAGAAATGGCCGCACGGAGTCCTGACCTCAGCCCCATCCGATGATCTGGACCCCTGACTGTGATCCAAGACCTCATGGCTGAACACCAGCACTGGGCCGCACCGATGCTCTGATGCTCGGGAGCAAACCCCTGCAGCCAGGGTCCGGTGGTGAAAAGCTGTTATACTTCTGTTCAACACCACACGTGATGTCATCATGTCTGTATTTGAGCATAAAGTGAAAAAAAACCATCTAGTTTCGTTTCTCTCCATTTCTCACTTCAATGCATTTTATTTCTTTGCAGTTCAGTCCAAGGATGCAGCAAATTCTACAGTGCAGGAGAGCCAAAAGCGCAGGATGTGGATCGATCTGCTCAGCAGCGGCGGCGGTTTTAACCTTAATAACATCAAATGATCCAGTAATATGAATTCAATCAGTCAGTCAATCAGGCAGTCACTCATTCAGCGGGCAAATCTATTGATTCATAAAATCCGCATCTTTCTCTCTCTCTCCCTCTCTCTCTCCCTCACACACACACTCACACACGCGCGCGCGCGCAGACTCCTCCTCCCCATCCTCCTCTCCTCCTCCTCTCAGTTGCCCCTGACTCCTTGCCGGGACGGTATAACAGTAGCCTACAGAGCGGGCACTGGCGGTGGATGGGGACGGACAGTAGCCGCAGCGGCAGCAGCAGCAGCAGTCGGGCGCATCGACCGAAGCATGCTCCAGCGCAGCCATGACTTGCTCGGCGTCAGATAGCGAGAAGATCGTGATCAACTGCGGCGGAATCCGACACGAGACCTACCGGAGCACCCTGAAGACGCTGCCGGGGACGCGCTTGTCTTGGCTGACCGAGCCCGACGCCTACAGCAACTTCGACTACGACCCCAAGTCCGACGAGTTCTTCTTCGACCGCCACCCGGCCACCTTCGCCTTCATCCTTAACTACTACCGTACCGGCAAGCTCCACTGCCCCAACGATGTGTGCGGGCCGCTCTTCGAGGAGGAGCTCGCCTTCTGGGGCATCGATGAGACGGACGTGGAGGCGTGCTGCTGGATGAACTACCGGCAACATCGCGATGCCGAGGAAGCCCTGGACAGCTTCGAGACCCCCGAGCCGGACGCACCAGAGGATGACCCGGCGCTCACCGGCGGGGCTGACGGCGACCTGAAGCGGCTGTGCATGCAGGAGGACGGCCGCAGGGCGACATGGTGGGAGGTGTGGCAGCCCAATATGTGGGCGCTGTTCGAGGACCCCTACTCCTCCAAATACGCCCGGGTGAGTGGTCGGACAAGTGTCTGCTCTCCTCTGTGCTGTTTCTCTGGCACGCGCTCACGTACCAGTGTTTGGCACTGTTGTCGCCACTGCGCATTGTTGCGCGTAAAGTTACCCCTAAACTGTTTTGGAAGAGTATGAGGATGAGAAATGCACCACAGTGTTTTTTCCAGAAGTAAACCAAAATGCATGCTATAGATAAACAGAAGACAGACAGACAGACAGATAGACACACAGATAGACAGATATAGTTTAATAGGTGCATATGCGCCAGTATGATCCCGTGGTTCATTTCTTCCACGGCTTCGTTCTTTCTCTCACGTCTTTGCTTTCCATTCTGCTCATCTCTTCGCTCCTCTCCCCCACTTCACTATCGTGCCGCTGCTACTTCCTTTTAGTCTCTGCCATTGACATCATTGTGCGCAAATTTGGCCACTGCTGATGCCCATTTGTCTGTGCGCATCAGTCCAGCCTTCTCTCTCTCTGCCTCCCTCTCTAGTGTCTGTATGTGTGCGCCAAATTGTTCAATATAAAATACTGAACAGTCTTAACATGATTTAAATAGAAATTACCCTAATTTGGGATCCAGTTCTCTCCACTATCAGTCTGCATTTGGTGAAAATCGTTCCACAGTTCAATAATTGACTTAATCACCAAGCGACTGAAAGTGACAATCCAAAGGTTGGTGAGGCATCCTGCCTCATTCATCTGCTCTCTCTCTGACATGTTGTTGACATTATGTGTGAAACTGCCTCGTTCTTCAGCCAGGGTTTCTGGGTTTGTGCATGTTTGTGTGTGTGTGTGCACATGAATACTGTTTTCTGTTGAATGTGTACCTCAGGTGTGCTGGCAGGTGATGGGGAGTGCTTTTGGCATTTGTAATTGTGTGTGTGTGTGAGCGTGTGTTCTTTCTTGAACATCTATCAGAACTGGTTTATATTTGCTCATCAGTTTTTTCTTTGACTTTGCTGGTGAACACAGTGCCAGTTTAGACCAGAGCACAACGCTAATGAATCAAATATTATTGTTAGCCTCTAATTTTAGTTCGTTGAAATTGGCGTGAAATATTCTGCACTGCTCTACGGCACAGAGATGAATTCTTTATGCCCTTAAAAAGTACAAAGAGCATGTAGCAGTGTCCTGATGGCACCATCAGGAAAAGTTTTACTGTGGAATATCTGAAAGGATCCAGTGAAGCTACACCATAAAGTGTACAGGTCTACAAAGCTGTCTGTCACAGGTGGTGTTTAGTACAACCACAGGACGTAGTGTATCCTTCATGTACAGAGTAAGGGTGAGGAGGTCAGGGTCGTGGATGGGCAGGAAGTGCATTCGGATTTCATGTGGGAGACTGAAGTTGGTGTCAATCCAACTGTTACAGGCTGTGTACACCCTTGATTTTTGCCCGGCCTCTCCCAGAATGTTTCAAACATGATGTGGAGGGTGGTGCAGAGGCCCTTACCCCCTAACTTCTGGCCAAATCTCTGCCTCTTTGATCCAAGGCTGCGGCTGTCCTGGACATGGAGGTCCAACAGAGGAAAGTGGATGTCAAAGAATGGGTGTCAGCTAGTGGTGGAGCTCCGTGGCTTTGCAGGTGATGGAGTCATAAGTCACTTAAGGATGTTTTTAGTTTCCACTTTTAAAAGTATTTAGGTACGCTAGTGTGATGGCTGTCATTATAATCTCTGTGCAAAAGAGAGAGTCAGCCAGTGCTGCGCTTGTGAGACTTAGCATAGTAGCTGCTTCCACAGTTGGGGGGGTCAACAAATAAAATTTAAATCAGACTTAGCTGTATCATCACAAGGATTCTGATTAATATACCTTTCAACTCCAAGGAGACATGTACGTTTGTAAGTTTTGAGCAGCATAACAGACAGTATAGTTGAAAAGATCAGCTGGAGTGATGGTAGTTATTACTGTTGCTCAGAAAATTAACACACACACACACACACACACACACTTTCCAGTCAGTTAATGATTCTGTTTCCCTCTGCTCTCCTACCTTTCTGCTGCAGTTGTATTGTCTCCGTCTCTTTTTTCTCTCCAGCTCCTTTCCCCCTCCTCAGCTTCATCCCTTTTCTCTACTCGGGTGGTCAGCTCTCCTCCTCTCACCCGTGTCTCCGTTTGCCTTCCTCTGCTTAATTGTCTCTAAAAATCTATGGCCATTTGCAGAGCTGGAGGCCAGTGCTGACCTGAATCATTGTGACTTGAGGTGTATTTTTTGTCGACTCTGCCATACGTACGGAGACAGCATATTGACTTCGCCGCTCTTAGTGACTTAGGATGGAGACATACAATCAGAGGCACACATACTATACACACACACACACACAGACCCCTTGCGACTTATGCAGGAGGTCTGTGGGAAGATTTCAAAATAAATATCTGCATATCGTGATTTTCTAGTTGGTTGATTTCCTTATTAAAATTTCTTTCTCACTATTAGATTGAGAAAGACGTCCCTCCTCAAAACACTGGCGCCCAGCAGTTAAACATGGAAATCATACTTTCCACATCTGCATAGCCAGGATGTCCACTGGGGCACAGCGACACTGCACGTTAGCTGCCCTGTAGCTCTGTCACGAGTTAGCACATCTTCAAGCCTGTACCCTCAGCATCTCTTTTGAATGGGCTTTAAAAATGGCTCTTACCAAAATACATCTGTCTCTGTAGTGCCTTCACATTTCTAAAGCACATCAGTGAACAAAGTTTGCAGGAGTGCATGTTCCTGAATCTGCCGTCGTGATGTCTGAGTGCTTCCTTTGTCGTTCAGCAAAAGTGAGGGACGACAACCGACCGCCTGTGTGGTTTATGTTTTCACATGTTCTCTGCAGGCGACATCACTTCAGTGGGTCACACGTACTTTTCATGCAGGGTCACAAATGTGCACCTGGGGATGTCTGTAGCTGCCAGTTCATCTATGAGGCATGCCAGCTCATCATAAGGGATGTAGTACTGAAAAAAGGCTGAGAACCACTGGTTCATACCAAATGATGCCAAAGGAACAAGAGAAAGGCAAGATCGTACTAAGTTTGGATCACACGTGAATCTTATTTTTTGAGCCCGTCCTCACCACAAAAAACGACCACACAGGTCGGCTTTGCATGTGGGTTATTTTTATGACATATCTTTATGACTATTGTTAGGTGGTGACCTCTAGTGGCCATAGTAATTATAACAAGAGCAAAGGAGGAAGTCAGGTGACGTTATATAAAGAGCAAGAAAGTCTGTATTTAGAGGAAGACGAGGTGGAGACCCAGGACTTTCACCCAGGTTGTATCCTGGGTGATTTTAGGTGACAGAACGTACTTGTGTTACATCACGCACCTGATAGTGAAGGACTTATTTTACCCATGATCTTTTCCTCAACCTAGCCAACTGCATTTGTTGCCTGAACCAAAGCAAAGTGCGACAGTTTCACATCATTAATGATGTGAGGGTGAACGTCTGGTAGAATGAAGGTCGGCCTTCGTCATTATCTTCGCTATAGGAGTCATCGGCACTCAGCCTGTTCAGCCGTTGAGTTATGAGGAAGCGTTGTCTCCTCACAGCTGCATCGTATTGAAGTTATCAAGGCAGATATTATTGATCAAAAGATCCAGACTGGTGCAGCTTTTTCATGCATAAAACTCAACCAGTCAGAAAATTAAATGGCAGCCAAACAAGTGATCGAAGGACCGAAGGAGGGGGTTGACAGTCAAAAAAGAAATATTGGACGCCGGGGTGGTGTCATGTTGGGGGGGGGGGTTGGGGGGCACCAGAATGACAGCTGAGGTGACTTTGAAAGTGTTGCAGTCAATAGTTTCGGTGCCAGCGCGGTGACATAAAGATAGGTTGGAAGAGGTGGAGGGGGGTGGCCGGTGGTGCAGCAGCAGCAGCAGCAGCAGCGCTCAGGTGGGCTGAGGTCAGGCTGCCGGCTCGGTTTTAGCTGATTAGCTCGGTGGAGAACGACAAGGGCGAAGCTGCGCGTCCCTGCCAACGTCTCGGCTGAAGAAGACGGAAATGTCGGATGCTGGAAGACAGCGATGGAAAATTAATGACTGGATTGCTGGTTCAATTCTCGCATCTGTCCATTAAGTATATTACAACATCCCTGCAGAGATATCTGGGCTTTCCATTCCTTTCTTTTCCTCCTGTCTTCTTCTCTTCTACTCTATCGTTTGTACAGTACTCCCCCCCCCGTTCCTTTTCTCCCCGTCATCACCACTGACAGCTCGTGCTGCATTATTACCATGATTTCAGAGCTGAGTGCTGGATTGCTTATTATCGCTATTCGGCCCCCCTCGCCCCCTCCACGTCCTCTCCCTCCATCTCTCCCACCTCTTCTCCCCCTCCTCTCGTTCTCTCCAGCTCTCTACTTGTGCTATAGCGTAACACTGCAGTCCCCATAGTAGCTGACTGCGCTGGAGTCTGCTGCAGAGAAGGAGGGAGAGACACACACAGAGAGGGGAGGGGGGGACAGGATGGAAGGTGTTTTTGGTGAGGGTGGTGGTGAAATGAATTCAGAGTAAGAAGCAGTAGAGGAGGAAGACGACAAGGATGGGGGGTCACATTCTGCACCCCCTCGTTTTCGTTCCCGCTGCCCCTCTTTTTTTTCCCGTTTCTGCTGAGCTCGGCATGCTGGGATGCTCGTATCCGTTTATCGATCGGGCAGCACGTCTCAGCTCAGCCTCATTCAGGTGGACGTCTCAGCTGAATGGTGCTCCTTTGTAAGCAAAACCGTCCCACACACACATTCATCCTCTCTTTCCCTCTCTCCCTCTGACTCCCTCCATCCTTTCACACTGCGGGGTGCGACGGCAATTCCCATTCCCTCAAGGAGAGAAACAAATACCAACACAGTGGCAACGCGCACACGCGCCTACACTTCCACACACTTACTGTACCGCCACACACGGCCATTGTGGAACTGTTATTGTCATTCTGACCTCATTTTCAGAGGCTTGGTTGCACATGTGAGTTATTTGGGTTCATTATTATTAGACTGCAATGTCCTCAGCTGCCGTGCAGGCAGAAAATAAGCTAAGCTCGCTCCTGTTAGCGTATAGCTAAATCAATAGTAAGCACCGATGTGGCTAGTTTTACGTCATCTGTGTGAAAGCTGCCAAAACACAAGCACCAAACCCACACTTAAATTTCATCACGTCCCGTTGAATGAAAATCAAAGATGTTTATGGATGTCAGCATTTATAATGCAGTGAGGATGGATATACTACGCAAGGCGGGACAATTATTATGGTCAATTAAAGCTGCACACATCGATATATTTATGTTAACCATGAATAAAATCTGTGTTACTCTGAAGGTGACAAACCCACAGAAGCTGTTCCCCTCAGTGCTACAGAGCCTTTCAGCCTCTTTTAGCTCATGGCTTTGGTTTTACTGAACATAGTGGAGCATGTAACACAAGAGTTGTCGGATATTGTTGCAGGGAGTATGTGGACATATCATAGTTGAAATAGCTACTTTAAAGTGAAGTTAATCTATGAACAGTTGTGAAAGATATAATGTAATGGTTGAACATGGATAAAGTAGCTGGTAATGGTTGAATCCATCTGCTGACACTCTTTTGAAAGTAGTAAATGCAAACTTGTCCAAATTGACCAAACCATTTGTATGAAAAAATATTGTTACAATATCCACATAAATGATTTACGGTGTTAAATAACATTTCACAAATGAACACGTTTGGAACATGATGGATGATGAGCGGTGCTGGAGCTCGTCTGATAGGGCCAAAACAGGTTGGGGACACTGGTATCCAGTTCACCTCAATTGTGAATCTTGAATGCAAGGTCTATTACCCCAAATGGTGAACTATTCCTTTAAGAGCTAAGGTGAGACAGATGGTCAGTGGGTGGAAACTGGCCCCATTTATTAACCGATTCACCCAAAAACAATGACTTCGCCAGCGTTATTTATGGAGCAGGTACATTGCTTCTGACCTTCCCTATAGAGTGTGGTGCCAGATAGTAATGTCACTGCATGAGCTTAATACCACTGCAGCAAAACAATGACAGCCAGATTGTGAAATGTAATCACACACATTTTAGATGTTTCCAAAATCTTCCTATGTTTTTGTCTCTTGACAATTTTTGCCGTCTTTCCTCCCGTTTTTAAAACCTTTAGTAGCGCTCTCTCTCCCCCTCCCTCTCGAGTGGTTTCGTTGCGCTATAGGCAATATATCCACCAGGGTCCCCCTTCCCCCTCTGTGCTTTTCAGGATAATGCTGCGACAGAGCTTTCTTTCTCTATGTGTCGCCAATGGCAGGAGGGAGAGACGGAGAGAGAGGAGCGAATGTAAGAGGAGAGGGTGCAGAGAGAAAGAGCTACTATATTTGATGACATGTCAAGAAATAAAGCGTTTAACCTCTGAGTGATCTCCACTGTCCTCTCCCCTCGCAGGGGTCAATAACACAGCCAACGAACACACACGCACACACACATGAACACACGTGCACGCACACACACATCCTGGCTAAATACAAAGACACACACAATTGCGTAAAAAAGCTAATTGAGCATAGAAAATAGCATGTGCAGTAAGCCTCCAGCCTCGTACTGCCTAATACACTCTCACATGCAGCAGATTACTGCAGAGTGATCTGCTGTGATGTGCTGTGCAGTGCGTGCGTGTGTGTATGTGTGTGTGCGTAGAGGTGAGAAATGGAGCTGATCCCCTTCTGGCTTCCTTGCTGGATTTGAACAACATTACCTCCTCACTGTTTTGGGGCCTCTGTTTACTCTTGAAACAGCAGATTGGGCTTTATGAAAACCATCTGAGTGGCTGAGATTGCAACAAGAAAGCTCCTGAAACCAATTTCCAAATGCTCACAGTATCTCCAAACAGCTCTAACATATGCAAGTTTGATTCTCTTGAAACAGTAAAACTATTGTTATTCTTTATTTTGTAATATTTGTAAGAAATCCCATGAAAAGGCCAAAAGTGACAATGCATGCAACAATGGAGTGGACTTCTGGGGACTGTATTCAGCTGCGGATTTATCCATATTTGGTGCTGTGGTGAGTGTTTGGGGCAGCAGGACGGTGTATGTGGGACTGAGTCAAAATAATACAGTGTGTGTTCATGATGATGGAGGAACACGTCATCCAGTGCAACAGTGTGGCTCTTTGATGGATAGTTTTTGGACAACAATGGAGCTCTGTAGCACAGAGGAAGAGGATATATCGGGGGGGGGGGGGGGGTGTATTACTGTATGAATATGGAACTATATTACAGAACACTTTTTTAGTCCAACACCACACATCTCTTCATGCATGGTTAAACCCTATTATCCAACAGTGAAATTCACAACATAAATGCCTGAATAACACAGTTGAACAGGGGCTGTCAGACTATGCAGTGTGGCTTGTCGGGGGAGGAGGGCAGGTAGCCAAAGCTTGGCGCACCACTGGTGGTGGACAGGCAACAGTTTGAGATTGAAGCTAGTCAGGGTAAAAAACACACTTCAGGCTTTTACTTATAAAAAACATTATACCAGGCACCCAGGCTGCGACACCACTGGATTAGGGTTAGGGTAGTAAATCAGAAGGATTATGCATGCCCATCTACCACCGTGCTCATGCCTGAAGAGGACAGGATATGAACAGCGCTCTCTGGTTTCAAAGTCAGACGCTTTGTACAGCCAACCACCAACCCCGACCTCCACTTTACTGTGCCAGTTTAACGTCACAAATACTCAGCGAGCGACAGCCATTCTTCACGTGACCACCAGGGAAAGGTGAACAGTGGTCGTTTCAAGCATTTGGCGAAACTACTGAGGCGAAATTGTCTCAAATCATCAAACTTATTTCATTTGTTCAGTCTCTTTCATCAGCATCTCTCACGACTAAAAGTGAAATGATATCAACCGGGAATAACCCGCTTGTCACTTTGTTTCTATGGATGGAAATCCAAAGAAAAATTGCTGTCGGCTCAGCAGCTGTTATGTGCGCTAAGCTGCCTCCTTGTAGCCCTACAACGGCTAATAACACCATATGCTCTGCTTAAAGTCCCTGTTACCAAATAACAACAACTCTGAGCAACACAGCACTCGCATACACATATCTGGACACTTACATGCTCATACACACTTTCATTTGTCATGGCTGAGCAGGTGCTTAATGTTCTCCAGCAGAATGGACCTGCCAACAGCAGCCCAAAACATTGGCTCTGTTGCATCCAGGCCGGGAGGGGCGAAGTTAAACCGCCTGTTCACACTCACTGCTTGGTATCCTGTAAGATGAAACACGGGACAGCAATACAACCACAAACACACATATATCAGCTGGCGTCTTAAATAAACGGTGGGAGAGAAGGGTAAGGGCAGGGTTTGTGTTGGGTTGACCACGACCGTGTCTGAAGTGTCCCGGCCTGTTTGGAGTGACCACACTCGCCTGTAGCCTCCTAATTCACAAGACAGCCTCTCCTCGAAAGCTTCCGTGGTGTCGGGAGCGATTGCACGCACAAAAAGTGACAGAACTAGTGTGAAGAATGAAAACAGAGAGCTGGACAGAAGTTCACACCCTGCCTACTTTCACACCTGGCCAGTCACTGCATAAAGCAGCCATGATTGTCAGACTGTCAGTTACAAAGACTGTTGAACGCGGCCCCGCTCTGATTCCACTGCAGGAAAGGAGGTTTCAGGCACATCAAGCACTTTGTTTGAAGCGTACTGACAGTCTCGTAATTTGAACATGACACCATAAGTCATCATTTTAAAATACAGCACTGCTATCTCAACATTTTTGCAGATGTCAAAATTTGTATCTCAGACTCCACTGATGGCTCTGTAGGTTCACCACTTTTTTCTAGACTGAAATGTGTTTACGAGAGTGGGTGGATTGCCATGGAATGTGGTCCAGACATTCATGTTTTCCTCACTTTGGCGATCCCGTCTCATTCTCCATAGCTCCATCATCACGCCAGAAATTTTGTTTGTCTAATACTTTGGTTTAATGCCAAATACCTGCATAACTAACGCACTAAACTAACATTTGACCATGGGAGACACTATGCATGCTCACCATTAGCATGTTAGCATTCTCACTGTGAATGCACGTAAGTACAAAGCAGGACGAGTACGCTCCCTGAGGGCTTCCCCAGAATGCAACGCGACCACAACAGACGCTAATTGAAGACATCCTAGAGCCTCTCTGAAGAACTTTGTTATAAGCACATTGGAAGAAAATGGTTCGTTGTGTGTAGTGGTGTTTGATGGGTGTCAGCGGACCCTGGATGGATGGCTGATAGTGAAAGTGCTCACGACGCATGAATGCGGTCATTGTGCTGAGCCACTGAACTATCCAGTACTGAGAGAACTGATACAGGGTGTAGGTTTCAGCTAACAGAGCTGTCTATGAAAAATGAAAAGCTTTACATGTGCTGTTTGTTCCCCCAGGGTGCCATCCAGCGCTGAAGTGGCTAATGTGGGTCGCTGGCACCGAGTAATGACATGAAAATAGAAGCATTGCTGGAAGTGAAGAAGTGCTGAATCAACTCGAGAACACAATTTTAATTTGGGAGCACTTGAGTTCTGGCAGTTGTTTGCTGGCACTTTCAAATGGTGAAGCAGTTGCTGAAGCAGAAGTTGTCCGGCGCTGAAATGCTGAAATAGTGTACAGACAGCAGTTTCACTGAGGTTTGAGATCCTGAATGCAGCCACTTGAAAGCAGCCTGATGAAATGTTTCATCGCTGTCATCATCCCACCTAATTGATTTAAGTCACATCACTGTGATGAGGGGGAGCTTGCCATGGCCAAACCTGGATCACTCCATACCCTGGGGGCCCCAGACTCCCCAGTCCCACTATACTGAAATTAGTTTGTGATAATATGATTATTCTAAATGTGTTTGATACTAATGTGTCAACCTCTACTTATAAGACTTTGATTCTTTGAGTTGGCAACTTATGTGAGGACTATATACATGTGTGTGTGCGTGTGTGCGTATTTGTAAATCAATGCTGTGGAAATGTATTTGTCATGTGAACCATAATAGTGTTTAAAAGCTAGAATTAGCTCAAATCAAGCATGACGTCTTCTTAAACCAAACAGAGTTAAACAAGTTCATAACTGTGAACAGCTTGGAGTAAAAGCTGAAAAGGTATAATCTGAAATTTAATGTAAACCCACGTGAACATCACAGGCAAAGCCGTGCTTACTTATCAGTGCACACACACACACACACACACAAACACACACACACACTGCGGTCAGCGTGACTTTATTTATTCATGACAAACATGACATTTGAAGAGCTTTCTCAGGGGAAGTATTGACCCGAGGAAACCTTTCATAGTTGTTTGACCAAACCAACAGTATCACTTCAACACTGGCCGTACATACCACATGACAAAATTACAATTAGAGGACAGCCCCCACTAACCCACAGTCATTCTGTGGGTGCCATTCAAAGCCTAATGAAGGCATTTTTTTAATTGTTGATGATAAGTGACGGATTGACACAGAGCCAGTTGGCACTGACTTCTTGCACAGACACAGGAAAGATATTTTATTTTTTTAACATTCAGATACAAACAGAGCAGTTCAGATATTCTCATTGTGTGCCACGAGAAGCTGCGTAACCTGATTTTAATTGGAGTAATCTTAGGATTTTCCAAACAGTTCCTCCTGAGGGAGACCGGGAGAAGCAGTAGTGCCACAGCCTGGGAACGGACATAAAAATACGCTTTCTACACTGGCTGCGTGAGTTTACAACCTCGAATGCACCAATCAGAGATGTCCTACAGCTTCTCTGAATCTTCCTCCTTAAGTAGCCAAAAACCCAGAAGAGGATCCCTTTCTCCGTCCCATCCCTCCTCCTCTGCTCCTTTTTTCCCCTCTAAATATAGACTTCTTTCACTCCATCATTTCAACACACGCACCTCGCCCCCCCTCCCGGTTGGGGGTGGAGGTGTTATAGCGCCTCTGATGCACGCTCCTGGAGACAAGCCCCTGGTGCAGTCTCACACACACAAACACACACAGCTCGCCTCTTTGCACGAAGAGGAACACCCTGCGGCAGTGTTCATGGTGACGCTCTGCGGGGGGCGCTGTAGCAAACAGCAGGCATGCAGGCGATGGCTGCAGGGTTTTCAGAGGCACTTCAAAGAAAGCTATAATGCTTTTTAGGGAATATACGTACAAATATATTATGAATTTAATTCCAAAATAAGATCATCACTTCATTAGCATCACTTTTAGTACCAAATGTAAGAAGAAAACACCAAATTCAGTCAAAAACACGATGTGTCTCAAAGCTGCAAAGATCAAAATGTTATATATCAACGATGGATCAAGTGACTAATGTGTAAGGGCTTACTTATATTGAATTATTATCAACTCTACTCCTTCCCATGAGAAAAACTGAGCTTTTTAGCACCTTTTAGCTCAGTCTTTTGGTTCTGCGACCTGCAATGTGACTGTTTTTGTTCAGTCTCACATCTCTCATCAGCCTTGTGTTCGGCAGCTGTTTGTAGAGGAAAAGCTCCGATAAGCTTACTGTACACCTCCCAGCCAGCATCAAGCAGTAGACAGGCGCAGTTAACAACTAGCTGGTGAACATTTAACAGCCAAAGAGCCAAGAATCTTTCTTGGGAGACCAGAGCAAACAGGAGAGTGAATATTGAACCAGTCTAAATAAATGCTAATGTTGCTCTGAGTCTCCTGGATGTGAATGTGCAATAAATCAATAAATAAATCAATAAATAAAATAATAGTAATAATCATGCAACTTCAAAACCCTAACCCTTAAAGAGGTTTAATTAGGTAGCCATATTTCATTTGAGATGTTAAAGGCGTGAACCGATGGAGCTGATGGAAGTGGTGGTGCACTTACCTCTTAATCAAAATCAACATTAGATAGCTTAAAATACAGTTTTCTGCCTCCCCCTTAATTAGCAGAAAAGATCTCTCTATTACATGCAGTATATTCTCCATCAGCTTCCTCCAGCTCTTTTAGTAAAGATACATTTTGTGTAATTAATTTACTACAGAGCACATACTTCCTCCTTTGTCCAATCTAGTTTTCTAGAGAGGTCTATTGAATGCAGCCTGCAGGGGAATCCACAGGCACTTTATCAGTTTGGTCCCAGAGACATAATGACTGTTTGGTTGGTGATTTTTAAACCAGAACATTACATTTATAAACCCATTCTTCACCTGGTTTTTGTATGATTTAAAGAAATAAGATGAGATAATGTTTTAATCAGTGAGCTTCAGTGGTGCTGATGTGTTTGGACAGAGCCAGGCTAGCTGTTTTCCCTTTCCAGACACATGCATTGGATTTACGAGGTACGTCCACAGGCTCCCATAAAAAAGAAGAAAAGAGGAAGACATAAAGACGTGTACATTTTACAGTTACATTCTACCTCCTGTCTTTTGACATTACTGTAAAGTCGGCTGTTTATCTCTGTGCACACTCACACACACTCACACACACGCACACACACACACACATGCTCACACTCACAATCATGCCATAAACCTCTCTGTCAGTCCTCATGTTCTGCATCGATAATGCGATGATTTCTGTAAAGCCTTCCTGTGTGTTTGCTGTACTCAAGTCTCTCACACCACGCTCTTGATTGATTGTTGTGCGCGTGCGTGTCTGTGCGAGTGTGTGTATGTGTGTGTGTGTGTGTGTACATATCTGCATAGTGTGGGACCAGACGTGAGTGAAGAAAAGGAGAATCTCAGAATGACAACAGCGTAACGCTGCGGCACAGTGTTCAGAAAGTGACATAAAGACACAGAGGAGAGGAAGCTGGAGGATGAGTGGATGCATATGAAGAGGAGTAGGCGATGAGAGAGGGAGGAAGAGGAGGGATTATTCCATGAGAAATGAAGACCGGGGGAAAGCAGCAACTGGGAATTCTGTTCGGGAGAAGAGATGAAGGGGATCTCTCCCCTCCATCGCTCTGTTTTTCTCCACTTCCACTTTCTCGATTGACGTTCTCCTGATGTATTCCTCTCCCCTCCTGACACCCTGTGATAGTTCGCCCTGTATAAATTCATCTGCTCCGATGTTTCAGCTTCATCATTATGCCAAGAAATCTTTGCAGGTGTGTGTGTGTGCGCATGTGTGTGTATTTGATGGTGAAGATGATATAGGTTGCTGACCACTGCTTTGCAAACACACACATAATCACATTGCGCTCAGCTGCTCTGTGAACACAATGTGTTTTACTTTTTAATGCGGAGCAGGTCTAAGTCTGGAATAGCTACAGTTAAATTAAAGTTACCACCGTGCTAGCAGCTGTGGGAGACCATAGCCTACTTAGACACAGCAGTGCACTGACAATGCTAGCACGCTGATGTTTAACAGGTAATGTTCAACGTGGTCACCATCTTCATTTAGCATGTTAGGATTTGCTAATTACCATTGTGCAGTGAGTGTTAGTGGAGGAAGTATACAGGTCCTTTGCAGTAAAAGTATTAAAACGACAATGTAAAAATACTTCAGACATTCTTTGTGAAAGTCCTTTCTTGAGTAGAAATATCTTAAGTATAAAGCAAAAACAGATTTAAAGCATCAAAAGTAAAAGTACTTGGCCTTGTTTATTGAATATGACTGTATTGTTAATTTATACTGTTAATGTTAATGCATCAGCGTGTAGCAGCATTCCACTGTTGTAGCTGCTCGAGGTGGAGCTGCTTTTAAACAGCTAGTTCAGTCCAGTGGTTTGGAGCTCTAGGATTAATAGGATAGTTTTCCTACACAAATTTGTGTTGATTGTTTTAGATTTAAAATCTTAGCTTTTTTGTGAAACATTAGCTCCTTTTACCTTTGGGTTGCAAACAGATATTTAAATGACACCATATACATGCCTTTTTTCAGGACATTGCACCAGGACAATAATACCATCCTAAATGTACCGACAAGGATAGATTTTTATGTCTGAACAGTGGAACGTTGGAAGTGAGTCACCTCACCTCAGTCCAACAAAGTATGCATTTGAGGACTGATGAACCCGTAACGACTCTCCTCGTAGCTCTGGTTTGGTTTAAGTTTCTGAGAAAAATGTTTTGAACTCAATTGATGGTCAGATATGTTCACAAACCCTGAACTCTGGTTATCTGCTCTCTGGTCAGGAGCCTTTCTCTGCTGGAAGCGGCCTCTCGCAGTGGTTGAGATCAGTTAGTCCTTGTTGAATTCCTGAAGTTGTGACTTCAGAAAAGGTGAGAGGTACTTTTATTTAGGAGGAGAGGACAGGACACACCAACAGAGAGGAATATCTTCGCAAGGACGATGTGAATGGTATTGTGGAGCGCTGCAGTGATCAGGGAGAGCAGGAGAACTAAGCAGGAAAAGTGCACTACCTTCTGTTTGGCTGCTTCACCTCAGTGGGCCGTGTGGGTGGAGGTGTGTGTGTGTATGTGCACCAGGGAGCCAGGAGATAAGATGGAGCAGTCTCAGTAAGCCTCAGTGACAGAAATGTAGAGGACAAATATATGTAGTCACAAGAGCGTCAGACGTAACAGAACATAACAGAACACAACTTTTTTCCTTATTCCTTTCTTCCTTTCTTTCTTTCTTTCGTTCTTTCTTTCTGTGTCTGTCTTTCTTTCTTTCCCTCGTCCCTCCGCATAATATCATATTCCATTATCCTGCTCTCGTTCTTTTTGTCCCTGAGGTCTTGTGCTGTTCTTAAATCACTCAAGGGACATATAGCTGTGCACAAAGCCACACACACACACAGAAATACATGAGCGTACACATCTCCTTCTATCATATACCCTATTTTTTATTCTCGCGTTCTTTCCGTTTTTACAATTTCATCATGTAGCCTGTGTTTGACAAGAGAAGGAAAGAAGAAAGACATGAAGGAAGAAAGCAAGGAAGGGGGGATGGAGGGAAGGGAAAAAGAACAAAAAGAAAATGAATGGAGAAAGAAAGAAAGAGAGGACGGAAGAGAGGAAGCACGAAGCAAGAAGCAGCCAGACCAGGTCAAAGACAGGAAGCCAGCCAGTTAATGTACCTCCAGGCCTTTCTTTACATCAGTGTGTGATGCAGTTGTAATGTGCTGCGTTAGAAAGGCTAAGTGTACCAGAAGAATTGTGAACAAAAAAGCCATGCAATTCATTTCCTCTTCTCTCGCTAATGCAAATCACCTGTGTCCTGCAGAAACCTCAGAGAACTTTGCTTTTTGGCGCTGTGACAGACAACTGACATGTTCCTCCTTTGCAGAGAATCTGCCCTGACCGTGGGGCGAAACCCAACCACCCCCCCGTCCCTCCATTATTTACTCACTGTGTGTATTTCTGTCTCGTGAGTTCATTTTTGTGTGTGTCTGGAAAGGGAAGGACATCTTTCATTAGGTTTTTTTTTTTTTGCAGAAGAGTCTCTATTTGTTTGCTCACACGCAACATGTCAGATGTCGCTGGTGTAATTTTAGTGAAATGCATAACCCGTTCATACCGCAGGAACTTTTTTTTTTTTATCCCTGGAAGCTTTTTAAGGAACTTTATGTTCATTTTCAATGCAGGAACCAGGGTCTAAATGCAGCTCCTTCAAGTGGGTGTAGTGATTTCCAATGACAAAGGAGCCATTGAGGTGAAGTCTGCAGTGCAACGTGAGGTCCAGACATGTGTTGTAATGTTTATGATGTTATTGTAATGACAAAAACAAAGTTGCTTAAGGTTTGGTGAATTGCAACTACCAGCTTCAAGCTTAGTCGTGCTTCAAAGAGACCAATGATGACTGTAGGCAGGAGACCAGATGCAAGGTGTGGCCACTGCTTTGTACACACAGCCATCCGACCCGACCTCCTCCCTTTGTGGCTCCGTCAACGTCGGGCTACTTTCTCCTTTGTTTCTCAGTGTCAGTCATTATTCTCATGACCACAAGAGGTCACTTGTCAGGAAACTGTAAAAATAGTCTTCAAACCACAAACACTGTAATTGTTTTGCTGAGGGCAGCCTTGGGCAGTCTGTAGGCTCCTCAGCTTCTTTGCAGCTCTTCACATGTGGTGGGCACGCCAACCCTAATGCACAGGAGAGCCAGACACAGCGAACCCCCCCCAAGAGACCACGCTGAGGACAGAGGACAGTTCACACGGACAAGAATAGGAGAAAAAGAGGGAGAGACAGAGACTAGATGGGGCGATAGAGAGGAGTGAAAGATGTGAACACACACACACAAACACCCAGGCGTATTCCCTGATGTGTCTTGGTGTAGCTGATGAAATACAGAAGTAATCGTCATATTGCAGGTGCTGTGCAGAAGAAAACCTTTTGCCTTGGAAAAAGTCACCTTGTTAAACTGTCCTGTTGGAATGGAAGAATCTGCAAAGGGCAATGACAAACTCGTTGACAAATTGCATTAACAATGATTTGATATATAGATGCACCTAATTTGTTCCCAAAAAAATGAGGCTTGTTGAAATCTGGGTGGAGCTTTGTTTCTTCCTGAAGACAAATTTCTGTGTCTGTTTTCAGCCACCTCATGAAACGATTTGGTGGGGTGAGATCGAGAGCTGGAGCATAACTGATGCTGGATTTTTGAGGCTGATACCAGTTTTAACATTTGAGAGCTTAGAAAAACGGATAACCACGACAAAGATTGTTCGTATGAACACCGCCGCTGTGGTTGAGGTTCAGTGCTTTAAAACGACTCATGTCAACATCAAACTAATATCTTTCAAGATGGTCACTGTGTCACATTTTATTTAGATCATGGTCATAAATTCTTGATATCATTTTATCTTCCATGAAGATTGCAAACAGTAGATGTATGTTCATGCTTTATTCATGCAGTGATGACCTGATGACTGGGCTGCTGTTGTGTAGTATGCCTCTGCTGTTAGTAAAGGATAGGTAAAGACTGCACTCATGGAAAATAATGAAACTACTTAAAGTGAACATTGTAGTATCAGTCATGAACAGCTGCTTTAGGTTGAGATTGCGCAGAAACTAGTGTTTAACAGTGGCAGGGAGCGGGATGTGTGTCCTGGGGGTGTTTGGTGCTTTTGCACCTACTCCTTCTCACGCAGTGCTTCTGAGGACAACAGTTAGCAATGACCACAATAGGCCCTTGCCCCATTGCTGTCACATTTATGGTGAGGACAGTCCCAGTTAGCTGGATAGTTGAGTCTGTAACCATCCGTCACTTGTCCATTCAGCCCAGAAACGCAACCAGCTGCTTGGTCTATGGGCCTCTGCAGTATTGTGTGTGTGTGTGTGTGCTTGTATTGCTATCTTTGTGTGGACTAATTTAAAAGCAGCCTTGTGAGACATTCCTGCTTTGTGACGACATTTTGGCCGATCCCCGCAACTTCAAAGGGCTGTTTTAGGGTTAAGACTTTATGGTTAAGGTTTAAGGTTAGAATTAGGTTTAGGTTAGGACTAGGGATGAGGGTTGGGGTTACGCATTTAGTTGCAGTAGTTAAGTTAAATTTAGGGGCTAGGGAATGCATTATTTGCACATGCGTGTGTGTGTGTGTGTGGGTGGGTGGGTCAGTGGGTTGATGGTCGAGCTACATCCCCAGTCTCTGCACCAGTTCTCTTTTTGCTGTTGTAGAGTTTTAAGACAAAAGGGACTTCTTCAAACTTCTCCACTTTTAGTCTCGCTCTTGTAACTATTTCAGTCCGACACACACACACACACATCTACTCAGATATAAATACTGTATGTTTGTGCTGGAATCTGCAGGGATCTCACTGATCTCGCTGCCCTATTGGTAATTTGACTGCCTCTGTTTTTCACAAGCTAAGACCGCCCACACCAATATACCAGCACACACAAACACACATGGAAAGATAGGGGATCAATATATGACCTTAGTAGAGTGCTCTTCTCAGTTGATGACCTCATCTAACCGCCCAGTTAAAACATCAATAGGGGGCAGGCAGGCGGGGCCAAGCTGTCAATCATTACAGTGTACAGCTGGAGGTTTCATCCAGTCAAGTCCCCTTTCGTGTAGCTATGCTCAATCTCTCCAGTATCACTGTGGAGGATTCACTCTTCAAAGGAAGTACAACTAAATATTAAATTGCAACATAGTCTTTACTGCTGTTGACATTTCCACCGCAGTAACCTCATTGCATCAAATATATACTTAAAGGCTGGCGACATTGTATATTTTTCCTATCATCAAACCCCATCTGTAGCTCCAAAGCAGCATTGAATGTATCCTCCTAATTAGTATTGTGTGTCCAAAGGCTGATGTATCTTATTCCTCTGTGCCAGAGAGCTCCATTGTTGTCTGCAAACACAAAAATGAGTCACGCTGTTGCATTGGGCGACACGTTCCGTCACTACCATGAACACACACACTTCAGGTTGTTTTGACTCAACCCCACATACAGGCCGCCGGTCTGCTGCTGGAAATACTCCCCAGAGCAGCAAACGTGGATTATTATGACATTAATAAGCCTATTTAGCCACGTTAGCAGTGTGGCTTTAGGGATGGGCAGTGCTTTTCCAGACATGCTCTCCTCAACATGACTTGTAAGTAGCTTTGAATTTAGCTCCATCATCAGGTCAAAATTTCACTTTGTCCAACTCTTCAGTTTATGGTTCTGGTCTTTTCACTGGATTTGATGAGAATATTAAAACGTATAGAAGAATGACAGCCTTATTCATGAAAGCTGCACTAAGAAATATTTTCAGATGGAAAATGAGAAAAGGTGTCACTCATTGGTGTAATCCTTTGCAGTTCCCCTCAGCTATATGCAGTGTGTAAATGGACAATTTCATTGTCCCACGTGACAAATAAATAAATACATCAATACAGAAAAATACAACTTTAAACTGAAAAAGTTTTTTTATATCATGAGAGAAAATCTCATGCAGTTATGCCTGAATTAATCTTTTGTAAATTCCTGCATGCTTGTTTGAATTCAAGATGTTGTGGCTACAACAACATAGCTAAAGTCAGCTGTGCTCATTTAATATTCATTACTTAGTTGCTTTTTGGCCTTCAGCTGAAGCTCCAGTCCGCTGCAGCTCGCTGTGAATGAGCAGGAAGTTGTTCGCTGTGCTGCTCAGAGGCGTTTTGCGAACTGCTGATGAGTTTTAAGCTCGTTTTGAGCTGCTCTGCCCCGTCACTATATGGCCTTTGGCTTTGCTACCAATATGTAGTGATGTAGTAAAAGATTAAAAGATGTCAACTGATCATCCCGAGGGTCCAGTTTTGACTGAAAAATATTATGATAACGGTCATTTTTTCACTGATTGTCATGGTGGTGAGGCTCTTTTTAAGAACTGCGGTGGTGTTGTTAGGGTGGGGGTCTTAATCCCCACCTGAGTAGCAGGAAGTGTCAGACAGCGTCCCGTAAGGCCAGTCCTATCCCCCAGGTACCAGGAACTTTCTGGCAGAAGCTGCTTTTGGCCCTCGCTCTGAGCCTTGGCAGCCCGGGGCACTATTTGGCAGAGCTCCGTCCTTCCTACTTAGTGTATTGGAGCTAGCTCCGCACCGAGCGAAGCACTGCAGCAATCTGCGGCCTGCAGCAGCGCTACAGCAGGACAGGAGAGGAAGGAGGAGGGAAGCCATTCACATACTGGTTGCGTTTACAGGTCTCTCTCTGGAGTTTCCCGCTTTTTTTTAAATCATTCTGCGAGTTAAAACTTTTTTTTTTTTTTTTTTAGTACTTAATCTACTTTTGAAGGCCGTTCTCTTAATGTCTCTGTCGTACACTTAACGTCCTCCCTAACACAGCCCCTTTTTGGCTTATTAAACCAACCAAGTGGCTCAATCTGGTTGCACACACACTTGGATGCAGCAGGTTTTGCAGTGTGGCTCAGGGCTGTTTTAGTGCTGTAGCCAGTGTACGGCTGGGTGGCTCTCTCAGTGCCAGAGCCCCGTCGCTTTGTGACAGCACCTCTCCTCCTCCTCCTAACTTCCCGTCTCAATGTTCTACCTTGGGTACCCGCTGGTGCGTGTCATTATAGCGCAGTATGTGGCTCCAGGCATTGCATTAGCTTGTAACTAGTGTGCTCTCCCTCCACTGGTCTCGCTCCTTCTCCCTCTGTCCAATCTTTCCAAGCACATACCGCCTTGCATAGTAGATTCAATTAGCCACGAAAATAGCTCTTTTCCCCCCGAAATGAGCTCTGTTCTTAGCTAGTTATTCTTTTAGCGTACACCGCTTGGGCATGCTGCAGCACAGGGGGAAACAAGATCCGAAGTCCGCCCTACCAGCTGTATTTATGACTTATGGAGATGCGTTGTGATTGATGGGATTTAATCAATCGATTTATAATGAAAAGACATCAGGGCTCTTTTGTTTTTCATCCAAAAGAGTCTCATCGATCCTCTTCCATCCACCACCACCCCCCCCCCCCCCCCCCCCCCCTTGCTGATTCAGTGCGGTCTAGCTTTGCTTACGCATACGTCTGGTGAAGGCCGGACAGCAATTACTATCAGAGTGCTTTGGGAGGTTTATGCAAGGCTAAGGCCGGTTGGCTATAGCAGGCTGCTCTGTCCATCTCTCTGAGGAGGGTGGAAGGAAATAAGGGATAGGGTGGGCCAAATGCAACATGGTGCATGTGTATGTTTAGAAGTTAAATTAGTTCATTTGAAGCGTACAAAAGTGACTGAATAGCCTTAACCAGTGAAATAGATGAGTAAGACAGGATTACAACACCGCAGCTGTTACTGCTTCTCAATATAATGCTCTAGTTGTGTATGTTCCTGAGCAAAATTGCGATCAAATAACCACAACAGAACGGACAGACAATGAATTTTTAGCATTCTGGGCTTCTGATGAACAAGGGCCCGGGACAGTTAGCAGATTCAGTGAAGCGATGGAATGATTAGCCGACTAACCGAGTGTAGTAAGGTTTAATAATCGATTAGTTGTTTGCATTGTTTTACATTCTTTCATACACTTCTATGTTATTCAGCTGAATATGTAACTGAATATATTTTTGTTTTTAGGCTGTTGGTGACTTTAAAGATGTCAACTTGGGCTGTGTCATTGTTTTGTGACATTTACTGTGAAATGTTTAATTGATTAATCAAACAAAACAATCAAGGAAACGTGTCAGTAATGAAACGAATCATCAACTGAAGCCCTGCTCAGTGTGCTTCAGATGAATGAGCTTTCATGGTTTAGAAGAGAAAGTGTTACTCGCTGTCCCCAGTGGCCGCACTGAAAAGCGAGGTGAAAAGCCTGCAGTCGTAGCCTCCTCCTGGCTGCAGCCACCTGCCTCCCTGATCTCTCTCCAAGAACTCCGTCTCTTCTGCATGCCTTTGTGCTTTCACACTTGGGGACAGTCTCTTCTTGATAGTATTCATGGTGTTGCTCTCAGTTTTACACAAGAGAAACGACGTGAGTAGTTGTGTAAAGAATGAAAATGAGAGCTTGAGGGAGTAGTTCATACCCTACCCTGTCTGTGGGATGACTGGAAGACTTAAAAAGGCCAATACTGCTGCTTTCAAAGCTTCTTTAATATTATCCATTCCAACGTTGCCAGACCTCTTGTGCTTGTTTGTGTCGAAGTTGATCTTTGATGACTCCTGCATGTCGCCATCTGTCAAGAACAGGGAGAGAGAGCGAGACAGAGAAATGAGACAGCAAACAGGTCGAGGGAATCGGAAAAGCATGAACTGCAGTGAGGATGAAGGCAGCCAGACAGACAGCTGGATAAAGAGCAAGAGATAAATGAGTTTAAACAGGGAAAATGAAGTGGAACAGGAAGGGAAGAGAGTGGGAAATCCACAGAGGGAGGTATGCTGAGACGTCCCAGCTACTCCAGCACACTGAGAACTAATGCACTGCACCACTTCCTACTGTCTGAACACACAGCTACAAGACCACATGCAGGCCGTCTCTCACCTGAACCTCTGCTGCTCTGCCTGCTTTCATCCCCCACTCCCTCACATACACACACCTATTCCCACAGCCTGGACACTTAGATTCTTACTGACTTGGCAGAAGTCACACTTCAAGTGTGTGTGTGTGCAGAGGGATCCCAGCCAACGTACTGCTGTATGCTGCTCTTGGGGAGCAAACAGTATGCAAATCTTCAGCCAGGCTATTTGTAGTGAAGTCACCTCTACAAGGGACACTGTGTGTGTTTGTGTGTGTGTGTGTGTATGTGTGTGTATGTCTTTTCTGCAGTGTTAGAGAGGACATCCCGAATGCTGCGTCACTGCTACAGGAGAGAAGATGTGATGTAATTAATGAAGTATCAGTTTGTATAATCATTTGGCTGCAGTTTTTAGCTTCAGACTGTGGTCTGAGTGGGTGCATGTGTCCCACGTGTCTACACTCAGCGTTGGAATAAGGAATTCAGTTTACCACCCTGTGTTGTGTTACGTTGTGTGATGTTTACACAGGAAATTTGTGTCCAGCAGATGTAAGCTTTTTCTTGTTTTCAAGTCCTCCAGATAGAACAACATGCTGCATAATCTCAAACTGCCGTCTAGCAGAACACATCGCAGGGTTTTCTGATCTGAAGGCCCTCTCAGCAGGACGACATCGTTTGTCTGTGTCTTCCAAAACTGCACACATCTCTGGAGCAAGAATAAAAATGATCAAGTTCCATTAAGGTTGGGGCAAGATAGGGGACCTTCATCGTCATGGTTACAATAATGAACACCTAGTTAAGGTCAGGGAACATGATTATCAGAAGAAACCAAAAACAGGTCACCAACAGTGGTCTCTTGTTTTTCATTCTGCTGACCCGTTCATCCACCCTGACCTCCTCCCTGCAGATGCAGACTTGGTTGCTCTATAGTAAAATCACACTCCTTCCTCCTTTGTCCCCAAATGGACAAGAGTCAAATTTTCCTCTGCCACTAGAGGGCTTTGTGACTTGAATGTAAGCATACGCCATCTTCAGGCATTTGCTGAAAACAACTGATGGCGAACGAGCACATTTCCCAAAATATGGGATATATACCTGTGTGCCCACAGTGTTATATTGAGAGGGAGAGAAAGTTTACTTGAGATTCAGCTGAAACCTCCATCTCCCTAACCCAAACCATGGCAATTTTGTTACCTAAACCCAACCACATGTAGGACTCAGGACATGAAAACCATTCTCTGGTGTCACAGTCCCACACTCTGTACCTACCACTGAATTCCATGTTGTACATCAAGGGTGCACTTCCTTCACTGGAAAAAACTTTGTCACTTGACATGATACAGGCAACAGTTGCATTTTCTTCCATATTAGTAGTATATAAACTTAATTTGAGACAGGTTAGTCCTACATGAGCGTCTGCGTCCCAGGTGAATGGTCCTTTACACTGTTTTGCTTACACTCATGGTAGGTTGCCTCACGGTATATCCACCAGCTGGAGATCACAGCTTGCAATTAGCGTACCACAGCTCTTTCTTTCTGCAGTTCGCTACCCGTCTTTCCTCCCCCTTTCTTTCTCTCCCTCTCTCCACTGACATATAGGTCAGTGTGGGATCAGTGTGATGAGTTTGGGCACAAATCTCAAGCCTGGCCAAGCTAAATGACTCTAATTAGAAGCTTTTGATCCTCCGTCCCAAGCTGAGAGCACTTTTTTCTTGCTTCATCCCCATCTTGCAATTGTCTTATCTTCTTCTTCTGTCTCCTCTATCATCCCTCTCTCTCTTTACATCTCTTTCCCTTGCTGACTTGCACACTTGCTTTTTGCTGTTTGTCTTCATCCCTCCCCCCTCCATCGCTCCTCTTCTTGTATTGACATTATTAGCCAAGTACTTAGGTAATGAGCATTTTCTGACTCACCGGAAGATGTTTTAGTGCTATTCCTTCCGATATGCTAACACAAGCAAACCTGTGTAAGACCACTTAAATGCTTTTAACAGGCTTATATTTTTTGATCAGTGTTTGCAGTCATTTGTAGACGCCAGCTAATAGCTGGGTAGTTACATCAGCAGAATGTATGAGTATTAAAGCCGTATTATTTGAGTTTTGGCCACCAGGGGGCAGAAAAGCTAACTCTGCTTGTCTGCTGATTGGTTTTGATTCGATTGTTTGTCTATTTACACGTCCAGGTTACAGCCAGAGAAACATTAGCAACTGATTTTTTTCTGTTGATGAATGTAAGCACAAGGTTCCTCCTTCTTTTAGCTTTGGTTTCTACCAATCCCGAAAAAAAAAATATCTGGCTCTTGACAGTGAGCTGTGATTTTTTTATTTTATTTTATTTTGTTATTTTTTTTGCCATTGGGCAGAGGAACTTCACAACAAGCGGAAATCACACATCTCAGGCATATTATTACCTGACAAAACTGTTTTGACTAATGTCAGCAACAAGCAATGTTAGCGGCCATTGTGAAGTCTGTTTCTATTCCTAGTAAATGTAAGTTTAAGCAACTTTTTTTGCATTTTTTTTCTTTTCCTGAAAACAGCTGATTGTGAATGTAGAAATTATTATGAGATGCACAACCAAGCAAAAAGCTAACGGTGGCTAAAAAGATACATGCATGCAGAGTTGGGTAATGCTCGTCTGGATTTGTCACAACTAGCGACTTCTTTCCATTATATAAAGACAGAAAGAAAATTGAGAAAGGAACAAAAACAAGGGCCGAAGGAGGAGAGATCTAACAATACCACGAGACGACAGAACAGGAAGAACACAAATGAAGGAGAAAGGTATAAAAAGAGTGACAGAAATAGAGGAGAAAGGAGCAGAGACAGGAGGGAGAAAAGGTAGTCAGTGATGAAGAAGATAAAGAGAGGAAGCTAAAGAAAGAGAGGAGATTGTCCGGGGAGGAGGTAAGGAAAGAGATTTAGGTCATTCTGTATGACTGGCACGAGCAGAGGAATGTGATGGAGAGGAAGAGGCAGGGATGTATGAAGGAAAGTCGAGGGGAAGGAAAAGAACAGGATGAACTTCAGCATTGCTTGTGTATGTTAACAGTGTTTTTTTCATTGCAATCTTTTTGAATTTTTATAATTTTTTTGTTTTATGTTTTTCTTGTTCCCCTAAAATTAGTCAGCAATAATTGATGCTTGGACGGAGTTTTATCTCCTTACAGTTGTTATATACAGTACATGTCGCTTAAATATCAGTTCCAAGACAATGCATTCTGTATTCTACTGTAAATATGTTTTCGTGTACACATTATAAAATACAGAAAATCCAGCTTTATCGTCAGGATTATAAATAACACATAAATGGAAGTTAAAGTTGTTAAATGTGTTGTTAAATTTTAGTCCAGGTTGAGTTTGCAACACCTGTGGATGCTGCAGTAACAGCAAGTGTTGGTTATCAACCAGTCTGACAATCACATTATTTTACCAGCCGACTATGATGCCAAATGATTGCTGGTTACTTGCCAAAGTGTCTGGCAGAGCAGACAGACTCACCAGCCAGACACATTTTGGCAGCGTTTGGCTGGTAGAAGGTATTTCCCACTGTAACATCTCACATGCAGACTGACAACAGAAATAGAAAAGCAGTGTACTGTGTCAGTGAAAATACCTGGTTTTGTGTAGACAAAATGTTAAGACAAAATAAACTATTGCAGAAAAAGAAGTGTCACCAAAAGTCAGCTTCTTTACCAACGATCAGCACATGTGTTACAATTCACAGTGTGTGTAGGGGCTATTTATGACACAACTGTGTTCAGTAGTCAATTCTCATTGTCCAATGGACATACAGTTTTCTGATGTAGGATATTTTTCCTCTTTGTATACCCAACAAAATTCAGATTTAATCATGAGCACCTGAACTGACAGTCGACATAACAAATAGATGTTTTTTTAGCCACTAGCAGCACGGCCGGTTCAGTCGACCAGTTTGTTAGAGACCAAAATATCAATAGATCAGATGGATTGCCATGAAATTTTTGTGTAGATGTCCCCAGAGGGTGAATCCTACCGACTTTGTTGCTCCCTTGCCTTTAGCACCAGGACCACCATGACACTGACATTTGTGGTATTGAGTGAAGTATCTGTGCAGATATTGAGCTGATGGCCATACAATCTGATTCATGGTCCCCAGCAGACAAATCCTAATGACATTGTTGATTCCCTCTGACCTTCCATCTTAGCGAAGTGTCTCCTCAAGGCAAATAAAGTGCTAATTTAGCACATTTTAACACGGCAACAAAGTTTCTGTTTCCATTTAGAGCTACTCACCTAAACACATGGGTGTTGGGTATCCATTCTATCCTAATAAAACATTTGCAAGTTAAATTAAATTAGTCTGTATTGTTTACGTCCATGTTCATTTGCTATTTTTCTTCTTCTATTTTTCTTGCTTTTTGTTTGGATTGCTGTGTTCTCCCAGAATATATTTATACTACAGTTTAAAATGACATATAATGGTATATAATGGTATTCCATTATATACCATTATAAATCCAGAACGCCGTCTTAGATTAGAAGAAACTATATTATTTAAATATCTGAGAAGAGAAGAGCTGCAGGGCAACTGTGCTGCATCAATAAACTGCATATAATACCAAAATATAATAACTCGGAGGGTGAATGAAAAATGAGTTGTGAAAATGAGATTTTTTAAAAAACATCCATTTAAAGAAGGAGCTCGCCAAGGCAAGTTGTAAAATTAAATGAGGGTGTGTTTATGCTGTGTATCCTTCTGTGTTTGCTTTTAATATCTCTCCAACACCCCGAAAATGGTCAAGAATGTGTGTGTGTGTGTGTGTATGTTTGTGCGCGTGTGTGCGCGCATGTGTGTGTGTGTGTGTGTATCCAGGGCAGCTCTAGATAGCAGTGTTAAATTAGACCATGATAATAAGCTGTGGGACTTGATGTGCTCCCTGAGGATTTGAGGAAGACTTCATCTGTCTGTCTTCATCACTGACCTGACACACACACCCACCCACACACACACACACACGCACATGCACAAACATGTACATACTTGAGAGCATACTCACACATTTTAGGCACACACACACACATAGGTACATAAGAGTATATGCATACATGCACTTGGACATACAACTGCTAATGCAATGTATGTGCACTCTGCATGTTAGTAGACACACACACAGCAGAAAGTCAACCTTCATCACTGACTTAGCACACAGTAGCTGTGTGAGATGTGAACATTCACACATACACACACACACACACACACACAGGAAGTGGTTTTGACATGGTTTGACAGGTCTTAAATCTAATGAAGTGCGCTGCTGGGTTTGGCTGCAGCAGTGTACTGTAGCTAAGATGTAATTCATATTAATCGTGAAAAAGACCCATCATGATTTTATTCCATTTAATACCAGCTTATCACAAAACTAAAATTCTTGAGAAGGTATTTGCAACAACTTGCTCTAAAAATAATAATAATAAAAAAAATGATATATCTGTAGAGACTATACCAGACACTTCATATTTAATTGTACAGATGGTACTAAAATTGTCTCTCAGTGACTTACTGATTAAGTGAATCTAGTGGCTTGTGATATAAACGAAGGCATTTGCAAGTATTCTGGTCACATTTTTTTCTGAGTGGTTTGCAGTAAATGAATATTAAATCACCCAGTATAAGACAGGGTGTGTGCTCCTTGTTAGTAATAAACATTACAGCTCAGTGATCTGTATACACAGCCAATGACAACATGACCTGGAAAACAAGGTGCGCCCATTAACTCGATAAAAGCTGATTCAGCGTGGTCTGGTAAAGCAGTCGATTAATGAGTCAAAGGTCTTCGATATATCGTTATATTCAGATGAAGTAGCGCAAAGGAATTCAAGTCTTTTGCATTCTTTTAGAGACACATCAACACGTTTTTAAAGAGTCTTCAGTGTGATATATTAAGTATGTAACTTCTGAAGTTTTTTCCTTGATCAGTCAGCACTTTAAAGAATGTTGTTCTGTTGGTGAACCCGCTTATGCACCATAGATGATGGCAAACAATCTCCCTTTTGATTGACTCTTTCTTGTTCCATGCTGATGGAAAAGATTGGCAGAAGACTTTCAAATGGTTGCAGTTGCCATCCGCCACTAAATAATATGAATAGTTACAGCTGTGCTTTTCCAAAGGTCCAGATTTTTAGGTCTATTCTCATTGTACATGCTCCCACTTATTCAACATCATGTGATATTTCACAGTTATGCAGTTGGTGCACGGTTGTATTTTATCGTAGCACCCAATGACCCAAACAGACCACATTGTTTAACAGACTGCTTATAGTCATTTCCAACTTTGTTATTGAATTAAAGAATGTCCCAGTGACCTTAAAACTTGCAAAACAGGTTCAGTCAGAGCCAAAAGGCCTGGGTGTCTTTATAGATCAGGTTAAGAAAGCACACTGACTGTGTTACTGCATTTTCACACCTAGCTAATATTTTCATATGTCAGAGCAATCCTGCTCCTGAACAAACTTCAGCTTGCACATATTGCAGCTGCCAGAGTCTCATTCAAAAGAAGTCAATGAGAACATCTTTACACTGGCTTCCTGTGTCTTTTACAATCGATTAGTTCACTGTCTCTCCTCTGCTATCTAGCTGCTGCTGTAGGCCATCAAACACAACAGCATTAAATATACAGTTAGAGACAATAAAGTATAGAAAGGCAGCCCTTTCTTTTCATGGACATAAACCGTGGAACTGGCTTTAAATAGTTCAGTTGTCTCACATATTTTGTAAAAAAGAAAAGATTCTATTGTATTTTAAATATATTCTAAATTATACAATTATAAAACATATTTTAAAGTTTGCTTGCAGCATTGTAAATGCAGAGCACTCTTACATGTTTACAATGTGCAAATAATAATAATAGTAATGATTGTTATTATCATTATTATTATTATAATCAGCACTTGTTGGTGGTAATTAAGTGACAGGAAGTTACTGCCAGGCAAAAAATAGTCAGAAAATATTACAGATTAAACAAGTAAGAACAACAGTCCTTCCAGTCCTTCTGTATGCTAAGCTAAGCAGACCAGCTGCTAGCTGTAGCTTTACGTTTAGCTATATACAGATATTTGAGTGACATCAATGTCCTCATCTATCTCTCTCTAATAAAGCAAATAAGTGTATTTCACAAATTTTTGGACTTCTTTCAGTCTGCCTGCACAGTAGAGCCTGATGGAGATGTGCTTTGGACTGGGAGGCTCCTAGCCTGAAGGATCTCAACTAGATGCTACTGTTATTACATCTTAAGTCTAAATGGGACTGATTCAAACTTCCTGGGAGGGAATCTTGACTTGAAGAAGAACAAAACCACGTGGGAGCACAATATGAGTTTTTAAATTATTTGCTGATGAAGCAAAACTTTTCAACCTGGACACGAGTAAAAGTGAACCAGAAACACAGATGCAATGATTTTACAAAGCAGAAAAAAGGCTGTATGGCTGACGTGGCCCAGGAGAGCAGGGGTGTAAATCGTCATGCATAGCTCAGACATCCAGGTGCAACCACCCTTACACCTCTACTTCCTGCGGGCATGAACAGGAAACCAAATCATGTTAATGTTCATGATGCTGTGATCCTGATCTCAGCATCAGCAACAATGTATGTGTCTTTTTTGCACAATGATTCACATATGAATAAGAATGGGCTTTTTTAACATCAACGTACATTTTCAAACCTCTGTTCAGTTACCTCTGGTGGTGCATCTGTCCGTGCACATAGCTGAGATATGTGTCTCTGAGTTTGTAACTTTATTCGTGGCACACACAGCAGTTTGAGTGAGGTCTTGCTAGGACACTGTTTCTGGAAATACATGTTGCTTTTGAATTTTATAAACGTCATTTATCAAAATTCTGTTCATATATGTATTAAAGTGTCAGCAAGACTAGATACTCTCATGAGAGTGAAAATAAGTTTGTGTGTGTCTGTGTGATTTGGGTGAACTGACCTTTTAACCCAAAAACCTGCTTTGTAGGTTGTTTATGAGATGTTCAGTGTTCATTTTTCCAGTTTAATCTGACTGTTAGGAAAAATGGATAAAATGATATCATGTGGAACAGGTCACATGTGATGACAAGCCAACAGAAATCATCAGCTGACTCTGCACTTCCCCTCAGATCTATAGAGCATTTTAGTGTCCTTCCGACAAACAGCAGACAGACACAGTCAGCATCTAGCTGGTGAACACAGTGGAGCCAGATTCTGTCAGAAGCTGATGAAGACCAAAAACAGAGCTAAAAGAGAGTGACTATTAGATTTACATTCATCAGGTGACATGTGAGGCATGTGGTATCTGATCAACCTTTCTTCCAATGCTCTTGCTTTTGGAATATATGCAAATATGCAATATGTATGCAATATATAAATAAAATATGCAAATGCACTCCGAGTGGAGAATGTATGTGGTCTGTATCTGGGCAGCTCAGTACCTGCATGATTGTGAGGCAGGACATTGCTGAGAATGAACATCAGGGTTAAAATGAAGGAAAGGGGTTTAGAAAAAGATCTTACATGATGGTGGGGGTCCTTGAGATTTGTGCATGTGTGAATGAACCATGACGGAGCAAGAGAGAGACGGGAGGGCAAGGAACAGTAATAGGAATAGTAGGGGGCAGGGGGATGCAGAGAAAAGGAAATCTCATTATATAGACCTGACCTGAGTACCGTACTGAAAACAATTGATTATAGATTACATCCAGAATATGAATGATTTGCCAGTGGCACGGTTGATGAAGTGTGTGTGTATGTGAATGTTTCGGTGGTCTGATGGGGAGTCTAAGACAAACTGATGGTCACTGATTGTATGCTGACTGCTCAACCAGTGTGTGGCAGAAGGACATACACACACTCGCATTTGTTTAAGTTCTGTGATCCAAGACGCATGTTTTCATATTGGTGCTCACAGTAATGCATCATTATTCCTCCATTGTTTTTCTCTCTTCACATACACTGTGTATCCATTTCTTCTCTTCCCCTCTCTCTTTCTCTCTCTCTCTCTCTCTCACACACACACAGATACCCTGTGTACCTCATTGCTTTTACACTCTCCATCCATCATCCTTCCCTCCCTCCCCTCTCCCTCTATCAGCCTGCGCTGTTATCAATGGGATTGGAGCAGTCAAGACATTTGCAGTGAATTAACAGCATTCCTCCACGCTCCTCAATGTGTTGTTGGCGCCCCCTATCTGAAGCTTGTTGGTATAACCACTGCTGTCCACATACTGCAATGGCCCAAACCCCTCCTCCTCCACCAGCAATCACATGAACACCAAAATGCTAATGACAAAGACTTCACCTGAGCAGAGCAAATGTTGGTGTGCAGGTGTGACAGCTTCCTGTAGTCTTACTGGAGTGAACGGAGCTGATTTATGCTTGATGTGCAAATTGTGACGCTTCTCTCCCTCCGTCTCTGTTTCCCTCCCTCTCTGCAGTACGTGGCATTTGGCTCACTCTTCTTCATCCTCCTCTCCATCTCCACTTTCTGCCTGGAGACCCACGAAGCCTTCAACACCATCTACAACAAGACGGAGACCATCACCGTTGGCAACACGACACATGACGAGGTGCAGAGAAGTTTTATTGAACTGTTTTTCAGACGGTGATGTGACTTTTAAAGGGACATTCCAGCAATACAGTATTACTCTACTGTTATTTTGGGAGATTTGTGAGACAGATTTAAAAAATTTAAAAAAAGATTAACAAATGAAACAGCAGAGGCCGAGGTAGTCTGACTTTAAGTATGGGTCAACTGCCAAAAATGCTCAATATTAACTTCCCATGATGCAATCTATAGCATGCTTCCATAAGACGCTCCCTGCAAGGTACAAGACCATGGCCCTAAGTCTCTCACCTTTAAGCCAAAACCAAGATAAACTCTTGTTTTCAGACTTGACAAAGCTCCTCCAGATCCGCAGAAGTCGCTACACAATTGTTTTCACTGGCTACAGTCCTGCTCATAACTAGTAAACCGACATTTCTGTCTAAAAGTGGTGGGTTGACACAGATTTGAATCAAATTAAGCATTTCGGTTGTTAGAAGGTCACTCAGGTCATGGACAAGGTAAGCGTGTTGTGGTACTAGCTACCTTATCTGGGAACTCAAGTGTTTCGGTAGCTAAATTGAAGCAGTGCAGGATGAATAAAATGAGAAGTCTCTTGGATTATAAACCCTGTATTAAAGACCTCATGGACTGGGTTTAAAGAGGTCTCTTTCATAGTTTGATGTTGTTTCCTCAGGATTTTGGAGCTGCACTCAGTGTTGGGAAGGTAAAGAACTGAATTGTTGCTGCTGCTAGTGGTGGTTAGCTTCATACAGAGGTAGCGTTAAAGGTTATCTGTGACAGAAGAGACCTATAAGGTTGTTAGGATTGCCTCCATATGAGCTTCAATTTCTTACTGGCCAGAATTTCTGTACACTCATGTGTATATTTGCACAAATTCATGTGACAGTTAGCTGGTGGAACAATATGTCCTGGGGAACATGGCATTGTGCCTCTGGGAATATACCTTGTAATAAATGAATAAGTACAGGCTTGATAAAAATCAACTAACCCTTTATTGGTTTCTTCTTGCCCTGCAGATTGTGTATGAGGTCGTCACAGATGGCTGGCTGACATATGTGGAGGGCGTCTGCGTCATTTGGTTCACCATTGAGGTGATGCTGCGCGTCATCTTCTGCCCTGACAAGGCAGAGTTCTTCCGCAGCGCCCTTAACATCATAGACTTTGTGGCCATTGTGCCCTTTTACCTAGAGGTGGCACTGAGCGGCCTCTCCTCCAAAACAGCCAAAGACGTGCTGAGCTTCCTGCGTGTGGTGCGCTTTGTCCGTATCCTGCGTATATTCAAGCTGACCCGTCACTTTGTGGGTTTACGGGTCCTGGGCCACACTTTGCGGGCGAGCACCAATGAGTTCCTGCTGCTCATCATCTTCCTGGCGCTGGGCGTCCTCATCTTTGCTACCATGATCTACTACGCCGAGCGCATCGGTGCCGACCCAGACGATCCAACAGCCGCAGCCCATACCAACTTCAAGAACATCCCTATTGGCTTCTGGTGGGCTGTGGTGACCATGACCACGCTGGGCTACGGAGATATGTACCCTGAGACATGGTCGGGAATGTTGGTTGGTGCCCTCTGCGCCTTGGCTGGTGTGCTGACCATTGCCATGCCTGTGCCCGTCATTGTCAACAACTTCGGCATGTACTACTCCCTGGCCATGGCCAAGCAGAAGCTCCCCAAGAAGAGGAACAAGCACATCCCACGAGCACCACAGCCAGGCAGCCCCAACTACTGCAAGCCAGACGCCCTGGCCATGGCAACCGCCTCACCGCACAGGCTGATGGGCAACGTACTCGGGCCGGGCATGGTGGGATCTGGCAGTATGATGGGAACTGGAGACTGTCCACTGGCACAGGAGGAGATCATCGAGATCAACCGGGCAGGTGAGGGATTTAGAAGAAATGAGATCATGCGTGTGTGTTCGAATGGTGTGTTCCGATGGGCCAATTGCGTGGATCTGAAGGAAAAAAATCAAACCTTCTAAAAATAGCAAAAAATACCCATAATCGGATCCCAAGGTGACATCTTCAAATAGCTTGTTCTGCCTTGCAGCTTAAAACCCAAAGGTATTCAATTCACAATGATGTGAACCAGAGTAAAGCAGCAAATCCTCAGCTGGAAACAGAAAAGGCTTGTAATAATAATCAGTTATCAAGATAGTGTCCTCCTTTCGATCAACTAATCGACCATTTGGTTCATTGTTTTCACACTGAAGTGTGTCGATAAAACAGAGGCCTCTGAACCATGTCTTTAAGTTTGATCAATGTCACATCTTTCCTCAGAACACCAAAGTTTAGAGTTCTTGAATTTGATTGAGTCAGTCTCTGAAAGGGGTTGTCTTGCATGCGAGTGTTGGAATGTGGTTGTGGTGGAGCTGTAGAGGTCATGGGACGTGTTTTCTGAGTTTGTGTGTGGTCATGGAGGTTGATCTGGACATGGTTCAGCATGGTTGAGAAAGGATTTGTTTTTGTGTCAGATGTGTGTCATCTCTTCTTTACTACTTATAGAATTCCAAGTTCTAAAGTTAATCACTCGAGTGGCCTTAACAAAAATGATTATATAATACTGTCAAAGTCTTTCACTTTCTCATCTAACTGATGACCAGAGGTCAGATTTCAAGCACTGAGCTGATGTGAGAAGTGTGTATTTAAGAGGTTTTGAAGCTGTAAATAACTTGCTGATGTCCTCGTTCTTCCAAGAGTGGAGTACACTAAAATAGATTTTAATTTACGATGGGATGAGAAAGCTGAAAAAAAGCTTATTACGTTCTCTCAACAAATCCATCTCTTTCCTCTCGCAGCCAGGCGCTGCACCACCAAGGCTGGCGTGATATGATAATCCTGGATTGGGTCTATATAGATAGACCATATTTTTTGCCTGTCCAAACATTGATCCAGGCCATCTCATCTTGTCTCTGCCATGCTGTTTTAATGGACATGGCATCATCTGCATTGTGGGCAGGGGACACAGATGTGTGTGTGTGTGTGTGTGTGTGTGTGTGTGTGTGTGTGTGTGTGTCCACAGCCTGCTCTGCTGAATACTTTTCAAATGAAACTAAGAAAACCATCTACAATAGTTGTTTTTTCTCAACACTAGATCTCAACATTAACAAAATATCAACCTACACTGTCAGGGTGAAGGACATCTTGCATGGTATGGAGAGCCGCAGAGTCCAAAACTTGTCATGTGAACATGTGTACAGCACTATGACTGTTTTCCAGGAGATTATTCCCGTATTTAAACAATGGATTTTATTTATATTATTAGCTAGCCTTTCGCTCCAGAGTGGCAATTCAGAAGTCTGAAAAAAAGCTTTTGATTTCTAATTTAGTCAGGCAACACACCACACGAGCCAGTCCTTTCTCAGCAACCTGACCCTAAGTTCCCATTTACACCAGGTATAAAAATGTGATCTGTATCCGGACATGTCATCTGGATTATAAACCATTTACACTTTTCAAAATGTTTACTGTGTTCTACTCACCCTCATTAAGATCGAATCAACGTCCTCCAGACAAAAACCTGCATGTGAGGTGGAGGCAAATCAGCCCCAGACTCCCTTGAAAAATCACAGAGTTTTGTGAGCTGTTGATGGAGGGGAAACTTTTCAATTTATGAAATCTGTCTACGACAAATTCTTCATTATTTGCCTCTTCTTGTGAAAATGTAATACAATAATTATTTTTCCTTTCTTTGCATAAAAGATTGTGCAGTTCTGTTGAATAAGTCATCTTTTGGCACTTTCGTGGCATAGAGCAGCGCTTCTCTTTCAGCTTTCTCTTTAGAGCTTAGGCTATGTGTTAGCCAAAAACAAATATCTGTATCAGTGTTATGTTGTGTTGCCTGCACATTGTATGGATTGCGTGTGCACCGACCTAAGATCAGAATATAATGCGAGCCAGACCACCTCCAGCTGTGGTCAGGCCGATCCGTTCACATTCTGATCACAGCTCATTGTTTTTCAATGTAAAAGGTACAGATCGCATTTTAATACCAGGTGTAAATGGGGTCTAAGTCTTGTTAATAGTTTTTTGTGTGTGGCTGTTTGTGTCCTCTGTGTGTGTGTGTGTGTGTGTGTGTGTGTGTGTGTGCATGTGTGTGTTTGTGTGTGTGTGTCCATCCCTCTGGCTTGTATCTGTAACTGTTGAGCAGTAAATCATATCAGATTAGATTTGACAGCTGTGTTGAAAGCTACAAACGCTGCTTCCCCTGTAGTCATCTCCTCGTGTGCGTGTGTCTGTGTGCGTGTGTGTGTGTGTGCAGCACACTATATATGTTCTTTCTCTCTCACCTTCTTCCACTCCTTTGTTTAGTCTCTCTCATTCAGTGCTGTTAAATTCACTGTGTGAGTACATGAAGTGTGTGTGTGAGTGTGTGTGTGTGTGTGTGTGAATGTGTGTGTGTGTCCACAGCCTGCTCTGCTGCAGTGTGTTGGTCATGTGATCAGGATAGCTATCACAAGGCGCTAATGTTCCTTTACACCCCCCCCCCCCCTTCTATCACTTCTCCATCGTCTCTTTACGCTCTTTAATTTTATTTTTACCTTCTAATTGTTTTTTTCTGGCCACTTCTCTTTCATCTTTTTTTTGCGTCTTCTGTTTCTCAACTCAAATCCCTTCTCCTTGTCTTCCTCTGAGCCGTTCTTCACCACCTCCGGTCTTATCTCCTTTTTCCATTTTTATTACTTTTGTGCTCTTGCCGTTCCTGTTTCTCTCAATGGCTTCTTCCCCCCATGCTCCACCTACTTTCTCACAACCATTAATCTTCTTTTCCTTTTTTCCTTCTTTTCTCTCCTCTCCTCTCCTCTCCTCTCCTCTCCTCTCCTCTCCTCTCCTCTCCTCTCCTCTCCTCCCATCTCCTTTCCTTTCCATGACTCCTTTCCTCTATTCTTTTCTCCTCCTGTTTCTCCCCGTCCTTGATAATCTTCCTGTCATTTTGAACCCTCTTTTTTTCTTTACCTCCACTGCCACTCCCCCCCTCCACATCTCTCTGCCCCCCCCCCTTCTCAGATTCCAAGCAGAATGGCGATGCGGCAGCCAATGCAGCAGCCCTGGCCAACGAGGACTGCCCCACCATCGATCAGGTCCTTGGGGACGAGCGAAGCCCAGCCACCGGGGGCCTCGGCTCCACCACCAGCCGCGAGCGCTACCCACATGACAGGGCCTGCTTCCTGCTGAGCGCCGGGGAGTTCCAGCGCACAACGGATGGGAACGTTCGGAAAGGTAGGAGGGTGGAGGGCGGAAGGCGGAGGATGGAGGGGGTAGGAGGAGGAAGAGCGGGGGTAGGGCGGTACTTGAGCGACAGCAGTGGTCTGTCGCTCGATGCATGGTCCTGATTGATATGTGCCGACAGTGTGTGTGGTGTGCACAAATATCAACACACACATGTAATAGTCAGATCTATATGTTCCAAGCACACACATATCCAACTACACACACACACACATGCAGGAGGTGGACAAAATGATAAAACACCTTACAATATAAAAATGCATTCTACAGGTGTTCATGGTATTGTGTCCACCCTCATACACCTATAGAATGTGTTAAACACACAGACACACGTGCAGAAAGTAGACGCAAAAGCACACACACCACATAAAGAATATGTAGCAAGTGTATTTCAAAATAAAAGCGAGGCTAAAACTAAGACTCGGCAAAGCCCATAAACACACAACATACTACATTTCCGCCTCACTCCCCTCTGTCATTTTGAGTGACACCTCAGCATCTGAAGGGAGGCTCTCCCTTCAGACCGCTCAGCATGAACGGCTTCGTCTTGTGGTACAAATAACATATCAATGTCCAATGGATGCCATTGATATTTAATCCAACGATACTTCTGATTTACACCGCCGAGCTGCAGCTGTAATAGAAGAAATCCCCTTCATGCATTTCTCCTGCATCTGTACTGCAGAGGTACTGCAGAGGCTGCTGCAGCACTGCCATCTGTGCTGATGTTGAAGTGACTTGATTTCATCTGCTGTACCACAGAAGTATTCATGACAGCTTTTTTTTTGTGCATCGTGGTCAAATAATGCAGTATTCACATTCTGCAGATGAATCCTCAGTGAGGTGGGTCAGCAGTCACTCAGCAACACTACATGCAGGATAGCACTGGTCCTCTGTATGTGCTGTATTCTGTGTGCATCCCAGCTGATACAGTTCATTGTGTTAAACTTTGTACATACAGTTTCATTTCAAAACAGTGCTTTATTGGGATTATAGTGTCACCCGTAAGTTTTGATACAGAGAGGTGTTAGGATACAGATAACACTGTTGTAATTCTATTTTTTTTATTATCAACAAATCCCACATAAAGACACGAGAAGACTAGTGTCTGTTGTCTTACATTACATATGCGTAGAGATGTGAGTTATGACTTTTGTCTGTTGTGAGTGTGACACGATGATATTCATAGCACCTTGTAGGGAAAAGGTCGGGATGGATGGATGGGTCAACAAACAACAACAACGAAAAAAAAAAACGCAGATGAAAAATACCCACACATTCTCCCACACGGTCTTCTTCTTCTGCTGATGCTGTTACAGCACCTCAATGTATTTATGGATTGCTCTATAGATGGCAATGGCAGTCAGATAGCCATCTTGGCGCCATCATCAGGTCAACATTTTCATTTGTCCAATACTTTGGTTTATAACCAAATACCCTCAAAACAGCATTTCCAGCTCCACTGTGTGGCTCACTGATGTGTCCTTTCATCATTTATGGACATGAATGAAGCTCTGTGGCACAGTGGAAGAGGATATACAGTATCAGGCTGTTAGCTGGATGCATTCAGTGTTGGCTTTTTGTCTTTCTGGGATTTGTTGACAGTAATAAAATAGAAAATATTTCCAACCTCATTCTTTTAAGTACTTACGTACTTGCTCTTATTGGAACTATATTGCAGCATTTTAACGTGACAAATGTATAAGTCTGTCTGTGGGTGCCTTGTTTTGAAATGAAACTCTTCATGTGTAAATGTGCAGTGTTTTGAATCTGATCTGGCTGAACAGGCAGATCAGATGAGTGCTGTTCTGTTCTCAGCCATCACATCAGGCTTCTTCATTGTTCTGCTCTGTCTGTCTCACTGTGTGATTTATTTTTCTCACTTTTCCACGCTGTAATTCATTAACTCTTCATCCTTTCTTTCTCTCTCTCCTCCCCACACTCTATTCTTTCTCGTTTCTGTTTGCTTTTCGCCCACCTCCTCCACTGACTTTCCATTTTTCCTTGATCCTATTCTCCTCTTTCATTCTCATTTCCCTGCTTGTTGTATGTCCTCTGTAACATTTTCCCTGCATCTTCCATTCATTTTCCTCTCCATTTTCCTACTGTCATCTTGCCTACCGCCACCTTGACCTGCTAACACGATAATAATGAATTCTGTTTCAAAATACAACCCCTAACCTTTCACCTTTAACACCCCATACACTCCTCTATACACTCTCCATGTGCTATTTCCCCCAACTCACACACACACACACACACACACACAAAAAAAACACACTCCAAAATGCACACCCGCCCGCAGACAGCTCAGAGTCCAGCAGTATGACATCCTCCCTGGGAGAGGAGTGGTTCAAGCCGGAGGGGCCTCTGCTACAGCAGGAGCTCAGTGTTAACTCCACCTCCTCCTGGATCAAACCATAGAAACACAGAGGTAAAACTTCCACACGGTGCACGAAGCAGTGAGAAACATTTCTGCTGTCAGTAATACAACCTCAGCTCACTGGGAGGCTTAACTAAACTGACAAACTGTCTGTGTGAACCGAAGTTAGATTTGACTGGATTCAACTTCGTGAGACTGGAATAGGCTTGATTAGAATACAGATTATAGACAGGATCACATTAGACTTGGCTACAATAGATAAAAAATGATTAAGATCGACTAGACCAGATCAGATTAATATCAGATTAGATCTGACTTCAGTAGATGAGATTATATTTGATGAAATTTAGTCTGTACTAAAATAGGTTAAATTAAACTAGACTAGACTATATTACATTTGACCAGATTTAGACTAATCTAGATTAGATTACATTTCATTTGACTGGGTTAGATTACAGGAGTTCAGGTTTGATTAGTATACACTGGAGAAAGATTAGAATAGACTACACTAGTCGAGATTAGATAAAATTTACTTAGACTAGACTGCAGTTAAATAAAGGTACGCTACATTAGATTAGAATAGATCAGGTTAGATTCAATTAGATCAGAGTACAATAGAGTAGATAAAACTAGATTAGATTTGATGAGATTATATTGTATTATATTACACTGGGCTAGACTGCATTAGATTAAATAATTAAAATTATATTACAGTAGAATAGATCAAATTAGGTTAGTCTTAATATTTATCAGCCTTTACAGGACTAAACTAGATTACATTGTTGGATTATATCTCTATGTGTTGAATCAATTTGATTCAGTCCCATATGCTAATGTGCATTTATCAGACTACAGCAAAATAGAAAAAAAAAGACAAGTCAAGAAAAATTGAATTTGACTAGTGGGATGGAGCAGATTAAATCATATATTTGAGCATGCATTCTAATCTGGAGGGAATAGATTAGAGAACATTAGAGAGATGCCAAAAACACAATGAAGTGGTGAAAAAGTTGAGAAGGAAGAGTTCCAAACCCAGAAACAACATCAAGGTCAGGTCAGACAACAGAAAGCCTCGCAACACACACACACACACATACATACACACACACACACACGCACGCACGCACACCAAGTGACAGACTTTTTATCATTACAACATTGACACACACAGTTTGAATGTATAGAGGTGCATGCAGGTTGTTTGTTATTGTAAAGCTTTTAAGTGTGGTTATATTCATATAATGAATAATAGTGGTGTGTAGGGTGGGGGGCATATGCATGGTGTGTGTGTGTGTGTGTGTGTGTGTGTGTGTGTACGTGTGTGTGTATGTTTTGTCCATACACTACAAAACACTTGACCCAAGCATTCACTTAAAATAAAGGAATTCATTCTCTGTTCGCTGAAGGAAATATTAGAACAATTTACATAACGTACACAATGAAAGAGTCTACTGTCTACTGTCTGACAGCTAGATTTTCACTGCTTATTGTTAACATTTTTATGATCAAGCTAGCTAGTTAGCTCATTGCCACTGCAATACCTGCACGGCAGGTAAAATCCCCAGCATTTGCTGTAATATTCCCTACAGTCCCTCCCTTGGCACAAATAATACAAATGACATGCCTATACAGACGGATGTATTTGTGCCTCAATTTTGCGCACATCATGGGCCATTTTGAGAAAGTCTGAAAATTACACAAGCACAGAACTTATAAATTATTGCCACTTTTTAACATTATTTCATGTAATTATCATTGATAAAGATTCATAAAACTGGATGTGCCTGTGCCATCCAGTCACCCAGTTATTCCAGTGCTTCCCCAGAGGCCAGGTCACATTAGCATTTAGAGCAGCAGCAAATCAATTCATTCCATTGGCACTGCAAAAATATGTGGATTCACTAAAAATGTGCATGAATTTGTCATGTTGAGTTCAGCTTTGATGAACATAGACTAGCAAATTTGTGCTGTGAACCAATAGTGCGCTGTCATGACATTTGTGACCTTTTTTTGACCTGTATAAAATAGGAAGACTTAATAGCCCTGCGAGTAGTCAGCAAGCTTCAAGAACCAAATATTTTGCACGGATATTCTGCTGGACCACTTTCTGGTGTGACCAGGCCTTAGTTCCTGATTATGATAATAATCCCTAATCCGACTACTTTAATCCTACAGTTGGCTAATAGTAAAAATGGCAATGCATTTATTAGCAAAAATTTTTTTTTTTTTTTTTTTTTTACGAAATTTATCAATTTGTTGTGTGATGAATTCTCTCTCTTAATGTCAATTCTGAAATTATTTCTGTGCTCATGTCCCATCTCATGCTCAGAATTGCGACACAAATGTAATGCCATAGTTACACATCACATTTCATCTGTGATTGTTGAAGTTCATTTTTGGTAGTTTGGTTTTTTTTTGTGCAATAAGTGAGTTTAATTGTATATTTCTAAGACAAAAACAGTGTTAGCTGATGTTATGGATAATGTAGCCAAATCCCTGCAAGAAGACCATTTAACCAACATTAACACACTGTGTGAGTCTGTGAGCATGACTGTGTGACTGAATGCATGCCTCTGTGTGCTGTTCAGCCCATTTGTTTGTGTGAGAGCGATATGCCTTCCCTCTTTACACCTGCAGTGTGTTGTAGGGAGAACAGGTCATGGGGTCAGCCTGGGTTGAAAGCTTAACGTTCACAGTGCGGGTCCATGTCTGATGCGTGCTGTTGTTGTTATTTTGTTGTTGTTGTGTTACTGTCTCCTTCCCCAGGTTGTGTCAGGTCATGCATTTGTACGTTGGCTCTTGTCGGTCTGTGTTACACCTATCCATCTGTCTGTCTGTTTGTCTGTTTCTCTATTTTTTCTTTGTTTCTGTCTGTATGTTTGTCCTTTTTCTGTGTGTGTCTGTATTTCGTGCGTAGCTGTCTTCCCCTCCTCCTGCTCCTCCTCTTCCTCCTCCTTCTCCTCCTCTCACCCGGTCTCTTCTCACTCTGGTACTTACAGATAGGGGGGCGTCACAAACCGAACGCTCACCATCACGTTTTCCCCCTCAAAGAACTTTAGCTCCAAAGTCAGCCTGGTTCCACGTGGGCCAGGGAGGTCTTACTCCTTACTCCTCCTGCTTTTGTGGAGATGGTGCCTGCTCTTTCCACACTTTCCTTTAAACGTGGACAAAACTTGATACAACTGCTTTGGATTGCAGATTCTCCAGTGCAGTTAGGACGTGTTGTCCTATTGAGATCAATCTAATATTTTACTATTGGGAGTCAAAAACAAAACGAGAAATATTTTGCACCAAAACACTGTGTGACTTTTTCCACAAAAATATGGCAAAACTATAAAAAAAACAGAATAAAAATGGGGATTCAATCAAACATGTTTGTTTCGGGATGGGTGCCAGAGTGAAGGTGACTGCTGCGCACTGGTTGGCTCGTTGCCCCGCCAGGCCAGTGAGAGCTGGTCGCTGACTGGTTGGTTGGGTGGTTTCCTCTGTCGTGTCCTCTGGAACTGAGCTCAGGTCAGTTTTCGCAGCGCAGCCCACAGAGAGCACTGTTTTCTTTTCACGACGGACTCGGCTCCAACCATTACATCATGGCATTCAACCGATCGGACCCTTCAGGGAACAATTTTGTACACCTGATTTGCAAAAAGGTTTTTAAAAGTTGGCAAATGAAAACAGTGTGTTCTGCAGCTGAGCTGTGTCTGACCCTCTGTCAGGCTGGGCTGGAACACTGACTGCTGTAGTGCTTCGAAGGTCTAACCAGCAAGACACCCAATGGTCTTCTTTTCCAAAAGCACACAAGCTGTAGCAGATGTAGCAGGTGCTTTGACAGACCAGCAGATAGACAGGCAGGAAGAAAGACAGACAGACAAAGTAACCCCAAAAACACACACACACACACATCCAGGTAAGTATTACCAACTTCGAAGGGCTGTGGTGACTAGCGTAGTGGTGGCACTGTTTGCTGTGCTGTGATGGCCTCTTAGCTTGCTCTTTAAAAGCTTCAAATCAACCAGAAAAAGTCGCAGCTGCCCGCGTCTGGGAAAATGTTTGCTTAGTAACTCTTCTCACATTTGGGACTGGTCAAGTTTCTTGGCAAGACCAACCAAGCACACCTCAAGAATTCACAGTCACACACATTTCAAAATGGTTGCCAGGCTTCTGCTTTAAAAGTGCCACTGGGGCTCTCTTCCAATCCCTCTACGACACTCCTCTTTCCTTCCTTCCTCCCTCTCGCTGACATTATAACAGATTGTGCTGTACTTGGATAGGGCTAATTACAGATCTTAATGTCACTGCTGTCACTGTAATCCAACACTATCAGATCTGTGGCTGCGATGGGTGGGAAGAACGAAAGACTCGAGCATTTCGGAGGCATTCTGAAAAGGGCAGCACTGCATTGTAGCGCTCCTCTTCCCGTCTGTGCGATGTTTTTGCTCCTCGTCTTCTTCTGCTTTTTCCCTGGCTCCTTTTTCTTTGTATGAGCGATAGGGCAGGGGCGCAAGCTACTACTTCGGATTCAGGAAACCTGAAATACGATTTTAAAACGATAGCACTCTAACAAAAGTCCCTATAAATGCAAAACTCTTCAAGATCCACCTTTGCTTCGCCCCTGCCAGAGGGATCCCTGTGATTCGTAGCTTGGTCATGGTTTTATGTTGTGAAATGCAATGCTTTGACCTTTGGTGATCTAGGCTTAAGGGCACAAGTCACAGGAGGTCAAAAAATTGAGAGGACCTTTCTCACTCTACACGTTTTTTTGGATTCGAGGTTCTATCTATCTATCTATCTATCTATCTATCTATCTATCTATCTATCTATCTATCTATCTGTCTATCTGTGGTTTTGTTGGAAATGTGCTGATGTGTTTTAAATAGTTTTTCACCTCATTGAAATGATTATTTTTCGTCTTTTGTGTTTGCATGTCATGTTTATTTTATCAGTCCTAATCACTCTGACTTACTTTCCCATCCTTAGATCATTTCCCACCATCCCTCCACTTACTCTCTCACACTCTCTCTCTCTCTTTCTTCTCACTCTCACTCTCTACTTATCTACCCGCTGTTGCTACGGAAACAGTGGACAGGGGAATTCTGGGACTTGGTGCAGCAAAGCATTTTGGGTCAAGGCTTGGTGTTTGATTGCAGTATTGATTCATATCGATACGGTGGGCTGCATTTCACTAACCATCCAGTCAAGCCAATGGAAGCGAATGGTGAGACAAAAGAAACCTTTGGTGAGGTAAATGATGCCAATGCACAGCGTACAAGGACATAATCTAAGCCGAGCCTAAACTGTAGGCAATAAAGTACCTACTGAACAGCAAACCAGCAGTCCTGGCACACACTCATATTCATGTCTTCATTTAGAGGCAAGCTGTCTTTGCTTTTTAATTGGGAAGGGTGAAGATAAATAAACCATCATGTAAATAAAGTAACTTTTATACTAACAACTACTTATTTACAGACTCCAACAGGATTCTAGTTGTCGTCCTGCACCCACAAGTCCTCCAACAGAAACAGCAAAACATCATGTTCCAAAGGACCAGCATTTTCAGGTCCAGTGCCCACAATGGTTTGGTTAGGTTTAAGCAACTTAAGCTGCTTAGTAGGAAAAGATGGTCTTGATTAAAAGAGACTCACATTGACTGTTTGTAGGTAACGGCATCTGAACACCTGGCTCTGGTGGCAACGTCATGGCCACAAAGGTTGTTGTTATCATATTTCTAATGAGGCCAGTTTCCCCCTGCACAGATTCTCTAAGATTAGCATTCACAATGGGAACAGGCTGTCGTCTGTTCTAGGGCTGGATAGCAGAAAAACTGCAATCTGATGACAACCTTCAACAAACAAAGACACCTGACTTATGTCCACTGTTTACCGATTGTTTAGTCTCGTGGTCAAAAGGAAGCACATAGCTGTGAAACTGTGAAAATACACACCAGACTACAAGCTGATTACAGTTGTATCCATAGAAACACAACTCTGCCCACTCAGAAACTGTTTACCATGAGTATAGACATCAATGCCGTAGCCATTACTGGAGTGGCATGGTAACGCTGGTGATTAACCATGGATGATTGGATTGATGATGGTCCACTATCCCATTTAACACACAGAGATCCAGACATGTTTTTTTTATTCTCTTAGGTAAGATGGGCATATTAGTGAGAATTTCTAGACCTTTACTCATAGAACCTGTTTGGGTTAAAGAAACTGAAAGTACAAGCTGACAAACGTGGCGACCTGTGGCCAGGTGTGTGGAGGTGTGAAAGGCAGGCTCTGAACGTGTCTCTCAAGCATTTGTCTTTCATTCGTCACATAACAACATCCACCACTATTTATGTGTGCAAGCAAATGTGACACCTCATGGTTTACATGTAGAGGACTAGGAGTTTGCACCCCATCATTGACCTGTCTATTTACTAACCATAACCACAATCTTTCCCTAACCTTAGCTGAGACGTTAAGTCGCCTAAAGCTAACCATATACCACTTTGAACCACTTTTTTTATTTAGACATCCAGAAATTTACAAGCATTGCCATTGGTTGTGAATTCAGTAAATGTTATCTGGGTGTTTGCAGAGTCACCCATCATCAGCAGTCTTGTCTGGCAGCAGGGTCGGCCTCTGACTGAGACCATTCAGCACAGGTATAAACCCTGTTGTTGGCCTGCAGTCGACATTACTGTCCTGCTGCTCCAAAAAGAATCCCACTACAACTCTGTCTTTCTGTGACTCTGCAACTTGTTAAGGTTTCTTGCTGTCTCAGTACAAAACAAGATTAATGGTCGGGGAGAGCGCCCTGCCTGCTCAAATGCAAAGAGGAGAACACTGCTTGCTCTCCTTCAGGAAAGAAAAAAACCTGCAGAGAGGTACTGCTCTGGAGTGATCATTGGTGCAGTGCCGCTAGTGCCTCCAAAGGCCAAGGCTGCACATTACACCCCCCTCCTGACTGCAGGACTTTCAAAGGCAGCAGACACGCTCTGCATTATGATACTGTACACGTCTATCTCCCCTTTCATTGGGAAACCTAATCAGTGCGTGGGTGGAGGTCGAATAAAGGAATGAAATGTTGCATTAATCACTCCCTTGCTTTGTATTTCATGCTCTCTCTGACTGCATCCTGTGTCCCCTTGTTTTTTTTCTCTCTGTCTTTTTCTCCCTGTCCCCCCCCCCTTCTTAGAAGAAATAGTATTGATTCTCTTCATTGACAGACAGATTCCATTGGCCTGAACTCACTGTTGAGTCTTACTCAGAGGCTCATTGATGTAAGGAGATATGCTGCGCCATAGCAGAGTGGCGAGCTCTCCCTCTCTCTCGTTCACTTCCTCTCCCTTGTGTTCTACCACCAACACACAGTTCATACCTGTACCTTATACCTTAAACTCTCCTCTCACCAGCTTCCATTCTGTTTATCTCTCGTTCACACACAGTCTGTTTTTTCTTCCACGTTCCCCTTCTCCAGCCACTGATCGATGGCCTTTAAGCTACTATTTAATCATTTTGTTGGTCAGAATCCCCTGAGGCCTATTGGATTGCACTCACATTATTTTATTTCCTGAGTGCTACTACAACAGTTGAGCCACAACAGTGTCAGGAGGGGCATTGTGTTGACCAAGGAAAGTGTAAACTTTTCGATTGTGTGGATTATGTTTATACAGCGGAAATTGCCATGTGAGCAACATTGTACCTTTATGAAGGGTAACCAGAGATTTAGAGTGACTATACAGCTCAGTAAAGGTTATTTACAGTGATGGCTCAGGGTTTACTTTTACTCAAAGACTATGTAAGACGTAGCTCTTTCTTTGGTATATAGCCCTGCCTTTACTTCTCATCAGTATGCCGGAGTATTGTATACATTCTTACCTTGAACCCATCTGACAGAAACATATAGACATATATATAACATATAATATAGTAACAAAGGATGTTCCAAACAAATCCTCAATTCAGCAGTAAATCAGCAAACATGTAAAACATCATAATATTATATTGTAGCTGAGATATTCTTCAATTTAAGAAAACGCACAAATAGACTAACACAAATTTAAAAAACACAAGAAAACAGAGAGGCACATTCATCCCTTCACAGCACATCCACTGCATACAGAAAGCAATTAAGAAAACACAAGCAAATATAGAAACACAGCGAGTTTTAGAAAACACAACAGAGGTTTTGGGCAATCACTGAAAACTGGTGAACATGCTCTGGCAGTGAGACGTGACCGCTCGGCAGTGATGTGGATTTGTTATTTGTTAGAGACTCAAACCCTTCTTGTTCAACATTTAGACTCCTGTGGAAATGCAGCTCTCACAGTTTCTGCATTTGCTTGTGTTTTCCATTCGTCATTTATCTGTGGTGTGTTTCTGTGTGCAGCGAAGGCAGGACTCTTCATTTGCTTGTGTTTTATGTATTTGCAGAGATTTTTCTACCTATCAGCAGGTAAGAATGTTGGTATTGGACAATTCAGCTGATTATGTGCAGTAACACGATTTTAACTTCTTTCTTTCTACAATATCTGGCCATGCTAACTATAGTATTGTTAAAGTTACAGAAAGATAGTTATGACAAACTGCGGTTAAGGTATGGTTAATTATAGGCTTGTGACCAGACAAACTCTGGAATCCTTGTCTCAAACATGAAAGTCAGGCACACTCTTCCTTTATCGGACCTCCACACCTTTACCCTCACTCCATGCAGGACACACTACTCCCTGCATTGACACCGTACAGAAAATGTGAGGTGCAGAATCATCCAGGATGAACATACCTGACACTTCTCTAAGCCCCGTCCCTCATCTGTTACTGTTGCGACGCCTGTCAAGCTTTACATTTTTGCACATAACATAAATACGCAGTTTCCGGTTATTTAATTCTACCAGAGCACTCTTTGGATACTTAACTTATATACTTCGTATTTTCTAAGGGTGTGTTTTTACTTTAATGCCACAAGAAAAACGGCTTGAATTGGTAGAAGTAACACGACCTCGAGTAACGTGGAGTCGAGCTTAAACGTCCCCTAATGTGCTAGTCATGAATGGGGCTGTTTTTCAAGCTTACCTTTAACCCCACAAAGTCATGTAGCCAGTTAGTGATACACAATACAAACTGGCCTTGGAAATATCTCCCTTACTACTGTAGTAGTTTATACTTATACCTTTACTTGTACTCTTATACTCTCTTTCATTTTCTGTCCTTCCCCCCTACATCTGAGTAATATCACAAGCTTGCCATGTTTTCCATTCCATGAAATGTAGCCCCCGGACTCGTGTGTTTGGCTAAACAGCACCTTCATTAGTCGATTAGATGTATATAACCATGGTATTATCTGTTCAGGTTGTACTGCATGTGCATCTCTCTCTCTCTGTTTTTCATGGTTAATGTATTCATCTGTGCAATGAGGTTCTTTCCACTGTCTTTCTCCTGTGTGTGTATGTCTTTCCTCTTCCCCTCCTTATCCTCACTTTTGAATGAGCTGTGTCACGTGTCACATACATGCATGTTATATGGATGTATGTGTGTACTGTTGAACCAACTGTCCAGTGTGTTGGTAATGTAATGTCATGTTGCATTTTCACATGTCTGTATTTGATGCAAATATTATTTCTTAACAATCTCAAATCCACATGTGGTTTCAAGTGATAAAATGAAATTTGAGTTGCATGTATGTGTGTGACCATATTCTGTTAAATACATAAAAACGATTTGTAATTATCCCCAAATAGGTGAAAATAACGAGCATTTTGCTGTGACAGAAACACATGTCGATATGTTTTCTGCATGCAGATTGTTGTTGGAATAGTATTTGCCCTGGTTGTTCACTTCTGTGTACACTTCCTCACCCCCAAGCCTTCCCATTCCCCTTTCTTCCTTGTGTCTCCCCTTTCCCAACTCCTTCCTTGACCTCCTTCCTCTGCTCTGTCTACTATCACCCTTTCATTACTTTCCATTTTCACCTGTCCCTCTATTCTCCCTTTCCCCACAGGAATGTCATTGATCCATTACAACTATCACAGATCATTGATAAACATCATAGAGACTTGTGGTTTCTATCTGTAGGTCCACAGATAGCCTAAATACATATTTAATATAAAAGGCAAGTGTGGTGATATTTTATATTTTTCCCATTAAAAGACCAAACCAACAGTGTAACTCACTGTAAAGTATGTTTTTATTCTTCTTCCTCTGTGCCACAGAGCTTCATTGTTGTCCAAAAATGATAGAAAACACATCAAAGAGCCACACTGTTCCACTGGATGGAAACATAATGAAAAATAACCAAAGTCAGCAGGGTTCATTCTCTGAACATGAATATCTGTACCAAATTTCACAGCAGTCCACTCAATTTGTTGAGATTTTTCAGTCTGGACCACAGTCTTACACTGATTGACCCACTGACACTGTCCTCCCCACAGTCACACCAAGCTGAAATTAAAATTATATATTTTCAAGACATTTTTTAAAGATTTATATCTTCAGCAGGAACAAAGGAGCTTGGATCAGAGCGTCACTGACAGAGAGTAGTGAAAGACAGGCTTGTTGGTTTTGGTCTTTTTATGGGATTTGTTGACAGTTCACATTTTAACACATAAAAGTTCAATTTGTCACATAAAGGTATTAGATGTGTATTTACTGATGTATATATATATATATATGTATAAATGAGATAGTGGGGCTGACAGGTCCTTTACATTTGATAATACTCACCCTGCGTAGACTTGGAATATAAAGCAAGGCTAATCCAGTGAGTAGGGCCAACATAGTTTCATCACAACATACTGCATTGGTGGAACCTGTGCCGGGATTGCTTAATTTGAACTTGTTGAAAAGTTTTGGTTATTGTTTGACTCTCTCTATATATATAGTACTGAATGAACTCAGTATAGTGTTACATTATATTTTGTTATTTTAGATAAAATGTCCTTTCACAAATGAAACTCTTTGGTGGGTAATGTTTATTTAGCAATTATTTTTGAGGGCTGTTCAGTGATTTCCCTCCAGTGCAGAGACACTCGCTCCATCCCATCCACTCTCGCCTGTGCTTCCACTCCCTCGTTTCCTTCTCCTTTGCCTTTTCCCATCATCCCGTGCTCCTCCCTCCTTCCCCTTTCCTTTCCCTCCTCCTTCATGTCTCCGCATGGCATTCTAACACTGGTGTATCCATCCCATCCTCAGGCTATCCTCCTCAGTCTCTCCCCCTGCGTTGTGTTACTAAAGTCTGACTGAGTGGAGGTATGTACAAGTCACCATCACAGCACAGCTAACTAGCTACATCTGCCGCTACAGTGTGAGCACTCGCTTAGCTTCTCGCTTTGGCTTTGAAGAGAATAACTCAGAAATCAAAGTTAGACTTTTGAAAACAAAGAGCTGTTCTGGGGTCAGAAATAATCTCACTGGGTGACTTAATGCAGCTACTTTAGTCTTGTTTAGGCTTAGTTTACCCTCGGAACAAATTACTAACCCTAGCTAAGTGGCATTATATCTTGAGTATCAATAAGGTATGTCTTCTTCTTTTCTTGCCTTTTCCAACTGGTTTTCATAATTTATTTACTTTTACTCTATCCATCGATAATTAAAGGGCCACTCCATTGGTCTTTCAGTTACACATGCTGATCATAATACTTGTCAGTAATCTGTTGAGGAGAACGTCCCCCGACTTTATTGAACTGCTCTTCTGCATTGCTTATTCTTTAAATTAAGGGGCATTTTAACTCAACCAATGATGATGTGTCTGCCTTTAAAATAGTAAAAGCTGAAGTCTAGAATCCAGGGAAGCTTCTGAATATGTGTCCACCCTCAGGGTACTGTATAAAGTACTACAATAGTACTAAAGTTTAGTACTATTACTGTTTTTGTGTTGAGCAGCAACGAAACAATTACTACTGGACCAACTGACAAATTAGACCCTGTGTACAGCTGGCATTAACACATAGCAGGATCATTCCTCATCAATGCAGGATGTGGTGGTCGTTTTTGGTGACAGCGCACCAATGCTTGAGAAAATGGAGAGAAGCACTGATGTACGTGGTTGGAGTACAAGTTCCTTTCGTCTTGTCCTTTTACATGTGCATTAACACTGAAAGCATCTTAGCTAGATGTTAGCCTGTGTGAAAAAAAACCTGCCAACTTGTAATAACTGTGCCCCGCACAGTTATTACAACCTTTGACCTCCGAGCTGAAGTGACGTATTCAGTAGTAAATCTGAACTCAAGCAGTCAGCTGGACACCCTCTTTTTTGTAAGCAGTTTATATTTCAAAGGAATGAGGCTAAACATTAAACTGCTGACATGTCCATGAGCTCTAGCATTTCTGTGAATAAAATAGAACAATGGCTAACCCAAAGTAGACTACATTTCTCTATACCCCTAAAGATATGTAAGCCTATTAGACATTTTTATTCTAACTTAAGTTTAATGTCAAAACTGTGTAATCATAGATTTGCATATGTGTAATTAGGCAGATACAGCTAACTGATGGCATAAGAAATGTGTTCCAGTTTCACAAAACCTGCGGTGTCTGTTGATCAAGACATGTGGTGTGCAAGTCACTTGAAAGATTATTATTACACAAAGCCTCAACACCCACATGTCCTCTCTTCCATACAAACAAGAAGCAGCCAGCCTGCAGTTTGGACACCTTTTGTGATCATCAACAGTTAGCTTAGTCCCGGTGACTGCACAAACCACTTCTGAGGTCCTGTCCTCAAAGTGAAGATGGTTAACACCCAACTCTGAACAGAATCCATGATTGGATGTCTATTTACATGAACTCATCGTGCATGACAGGAATGATCCACAAGGCGCGGCAGATATGTTGCTATGATTGCTATTGATATATTGCTATAGCAAGCTACTCTCACAAGAATGGCAGAGAAAGTGCAGCCAAAACTTCCATATGCTAACGAGCTAGCATGACATCTGGGAGTACTGACAATAGCAATGTGTGTTCTTTACGTTCATTATGTTAGGGTGTCAGGTGCTTTCTTACATGTGGAGGAAGGGATTTTTCATTTCTCAAAAGTTACCAACTCCATCTTTGAGTACAGAACCTGGTTTGGGTTCTATTCCATTAGTTTTTTTGTTTTAAAGTACTAATTTTGATTGACAAGTAGAGTGTAAAGAGCTTGTAAAGACTTTGGTAAGGTGTAAATCATATGCAAGGAAACATCTATAGGGACATCCGACAAGTTTCCTGCTGACAAACATCATGATAGCTTTCATTTTCAGTATACACAAAGCAACTTGCTGGAAACCAGTAAACTATTTTTGCCACATGTCACCTTTGTGAGACATCTGTCAGCTGTGGTTAGCTAACATGATATTATTATATTCCAGTGACAAATGGCATCAACGTTAGCATGAAAGTCCTGCTATTTGACTGCTGCACAAATTAAGAGCACATGCAGACACATTCTGGTTATTATGTTTGTAACATTACCATGGATGAAAATCCTGGTGTTTCCTCAAAATTTACCAGACACTGGTATATAGTCATGCTAGAGATGGCAGCAGTGTGTAAAGGCAAAGCTTCACTCATAAGAAACAGGGTTTTATAAGTATCACTGATCAGCCACACAGGATCATGAAAACAGACTCTGAACACCTCGTTTTTGCTTTTGAAACATTTTAATCATTATTCATCCAAATTTTCCAGTTTGTACCTCGATCAGTGTGGCAAGTGGCACACCGAAGCTCCAAACATGTCAAATGGATCACCAAAGTATTGATCGCAGAGTCTGACAAAAGTTTGCATTCGCCATTATAACATACATTTCTTCCTGCAGTGTCAGTGGAAAACCATCCTCTGCCTCATTGAAATCTATGGCTCTGACTAGATCGCTGCTCTACTAGTAGCTAACTACGCACCTGTTGCTTTTGTGCTTCATGCAGTTTAAGGCACAAGAACAACTCCCCAGGTCGATCTCCTCAAGGCTCTGAGTCTACCTCCCACGAGCATGTGGATGTCACTGATGACGTCATTCGGAAGCCCGTTATAGAATGACCTACTGCAAAGCAACTTCCAAAAATAGTTTTATAGGGACAAGCAATATGTTTAACTTACCTTCAATCCTTGGATGGTTAAGCGTGCACATGCTTTCATTTTGTATTTTGGGGTATATGAGGCTACTTTTGTGAATCATAGCTTAAAATGTTCCCAGATTATATTATTATTAAACAGCAGTTCAGTGAAGTATCAGGTCAGATATGTCGACCATGTTTCTTCTAACCTCTAACCGGTCAGAACGTTAGCAGGCTCGTTTAGCCAGTGACACGTGGGAGATGCTGGGTGCAAATGTTTAGTAACAATTAACCTCTACATAGGAAGCATGTTGCATGATAAAAGCTGTTTTAATTTGGTGATCTTCACTAGACATTGAGTTTATAACAAGGCCAATTGACAGAGTGTAATCCCTGACACTACTCTTAACTGGAAAAGCAATGACATTGCTTAAATACAGTTGTCTGTAACGCATTGCTGCCTAGTGCAGTAGATGACTGAAGCCATTCGGTCAATAAAGACATATCATCATTTGAAGCAGCAGCACACTACAAGATGAAGCAGCTTCAAAGGCCGTGAGCACAACACCAGGCACATGAAGTGGCAGATCATAGCTGAGGCTGCCTGACGCTGCATGTGCTGCAGAGCAAACTGCAGAGGCACTCATTATAGATGCTAAGCACCTTTCAGCTTGACTTTGTATACAGCGAGAGCCACACCAGAAGCAGCCCCTGCATTAGCATCTCTGAAGCAATGATGCGCTTTGCCTTTGTTTGTCTGGTAGTACTGTGAATGTTTCTGATGATAGCAGTCCTGATCAGGGATTACAGGTCACTATAAATTGCTGCTGTATGTTAGAAACTAGGTTATTGATCCCGATCAATCTAACACTGGGCTGCGTGTGTGCGTGTGTGTGTCCCAATCAGCTAAGAGCCGCAGTACTGCTGATTTATTCCTGTGGTTACAGGAGTTGACGTTGCAAACACAGCTATTTAAACACAGCAGAATGTGTGCTGTTACACAGTAAACATGCACAAATATACACACACACACACACACACACACAACACATATAAAGCTGAGACGTGACTTTGGTCGTTCATTTTGGAATGGTATGAATGAACTACTTACACACAGTGCACAAACTTGAGAAAATGAGACAGTATTTGCTGTTCTCAGATCTGAGGCCCAATGTAAAAGACCTTCATATTCATTCATTTAATCCACAGACAAGACTCATATTTTCACTTACACTTTTGGGGACGTTACATAGACTTACATTCATCTCCTGGAGAGTTATCCTAACCATAGCCTAATCCTAACCCTAACTTAACCCAAACCTAGCACCCCACAAGTGAGTAATACACAGCTATACCCCACTGCACACACACACATATACAGTGCATTGAATAGCCAGATCCTTAGAACATGGTGACCCAGATCTGTCGCTGTGGTATCCAGTACCCAGAATGCCTCCTGAGGTTTAAGCAGTGAGATACTGCTTAAACCTCAGGAGGCATTCTGAGGGCTTCTCATTGGCTAATTCAGCAAAAGCAACCACCCCAAACTCCATACTATGGTGTTCTATATACTGTACCATACCGCTATAGTATATACTGAGACCATGATTGGCATTAGCCATTAGATGGATGAATGAAAATCAGCAGGATTTTCAATAATGCCATTTTACATCCCAAAATAACCTGGACCAGGCAGTGAAGAGACACACAGCACAGCTGAAAGACCTCCTCACAGTTTTTGTTAATTCACAAGCAAGGTATTAAAGGTGGTTATATTCAGTAAGTCTTATATTTAATTTTGTGTTTTAAGAAGGATTGTTTTTAATTCCACTTACTAACGGAAAAGTATAGAGACCTTCTCAAACATGTTTTTTTGGCTACATTTCTTCCAAAATAAAAAGTAGGGGGAAATATTGTAGATTTCAAGCGTTCTTCAAAGATCTCTGTCTCAAAATAGGTAGACAAACCTGTCCCAAGTCAAGGAAAGTGATGCTGGATACTCTGGAGGGACTGCTGTGACATGCAAGGCAACGTTCATGTCACAGGAAACCCTAAGACACCTGTAGGCTACATTTTGGTGGTTGGCAAAACAATCTCACTAACTCCCATTGCTGGCTCTCCTGGAACTTTTGATCACATGTCACATTCTTCCTCAGCAGAGGTAGTTTGCCTGGTTGCCATACCATTTTTGTGAGGATTTTAAGGACTTCTTCATGTTGGTTTAAAAGTTGAGATTGGACTACTACTAAAAACTAGTGGTACGAGTACAAGTACTAGGGCTCAACCTAAGGAAACGTGTTTCCTAGTTAGGTTAGTTAGGTGATTATATTCTAATGAAAACATGATTATGAATATTATATTCCATTTCTGCCAATAAATCCCCCTAAATCCTACACACTGGACCTTTAAAGACGCCCTCAGGCCAACAATTTATAGAAAAACAGCAAATTAGTCCAGAAAACCAGAGCAGCTCTCTCAGTAGGCAGTTTCATAAAGTTCTCTTGTTTTCTGGTTTTCGGATTTTCTCTTTGCATTCTGGTCTCAGATCAGTGCCTCACTTCCTCTTTATGCAACATCCAACTCAGGTTACAGCGGAGTTGAAACTGATCCCAGTCTAACCTCACAAGGGCAAACCCTTCCTGAGAGGTGTTGATGAGTAATTAAAAACTGTGCTGTATCATGTGTTGGTGGGTTATGTATGTGTTGATTTGGAGTTGTTTATTGTTGTAGCCATTGTGATGTGGGTGCAAGGTAAAGATGCCCTTTAGTACTTTGCTGTCAGCTCTCCCCATGATTTGTCCAAGGACAACATGAGCTTTATGTGTGGGTGCTAAAAGCAGCAGCTGTCACAACATGCCAGCTCTGATATCACCACACTTGTCACTTGTTAATGTCCGATGTTTGTTTGAATGCCAGAATTGCTAAAGCAGCAGTTTGTGGCAATATTCAACCACAGGCATGGAAATCTATTATGGGAGAATGTATGGAAATGTGTAGTAGCAGAGGTAGACAGTAAAGAAGGCTCGAATCTTCCCATCCAGCAACGTTAGTGAAAATCCACAGAATCCACAACAGTCAGAGGGCGTCCTTCAAGCAGGAGGTGGAGTTGTACTGAAGGTTAATCATGACAGCCATTTCAGATTTGACAGCAAAATCTGACTTAACTTAACTTACTTAACTTCTAAATGGAGCTGCCTTACCGTGAAGTTGGTGACAATGGATATAAAGTCAGCTGTTAGCTTGTCACGCCAGGGAGGCAGCAGAGGCACGATGAATGAGCAGAGCAACGGCTGTTTTGTCCGATGGCTTAGGTCCAAATGAAAAGTGTTCATTCTTAGTCATTCAAAGTTTTTTTCTTAAAAAGTGACAGTCCTATTTTATAATTTTTAAAACTGCAATTAACCATTCCCTGAGCCCCAACCCCTCAAATACTATTGCTACTTACGTTGAGCTTTATATTTTCACATAGCAAATATACAGTTTACAGTGCTAATGGTGTCAGTACCACCTCAATTCATTCATTCAATTCAGCCATTTTCACAACAATGGGTCCTTGATTGTAGACAGAAGGAGGGAAAAACAGCCTCTCATTTCTAGCCAGTAACTGCGGATTTTGCTGGCTGAAAAGACGGCTGTGGCTAGCAGACCGTGTCCAGCTGAATTTTAAATGTTACGGCTAAATATTATGTAGTAAATTAAGGTAGCTAGCCAAAATGCTGTTAAAAACACAGTTTTTTCTTTTAGTGAACCTGGTTTTGTAACGCTTAAAGACCCACACTCCAAACTTTTGACATACTGAATATTGCTTTTACCATTGCTCCATTTTGGCAGGTGGAGGCATCAGTTTGATCGGCCTAATGGGCCTAGTCACAGTAGCTAAGCCTGGATTGGACAATCACTGTTCGGAGGAGGAGTTTATATTTGTTTGGCCAATGCAGTGCATTGCCAGATGACATCACATCGCACTGTAGCAACAATTGAGGCCTGTTCAACTTTTGAGCTGGGTTACTTTGTGTTTTGTTGCAGGAGCTGTTGTTAAGGCAGTACTGCTATGGCAAATCAATGGTCTCATTGAAATGAGTGAGAAAGTTGTGCCTTTTCACAGAGTGCTAATGCCGGTCTAAACACAGCCATACCTCTGTTGTTGTGTTCACATTAGATCTGTTTAGTAGAATTCCTACTTTTAAGACATCTGTGTGGCTGGGTTTTGTAGAAGCATTTTGACACATCAGCCTTATTCCAATGAATGAAATGAATGAAATCACAAAAAGAAAGCACAATTATTCAGTACAATAAAATTCACAGAGGTTGCTTTTATTCTACATAGTCCATTGTCGATCAGAAAATCTAAAATACCTCAATGCTGACATTATAATAGGAAATCCAGCCCTGATTGCTTCAGTGGAAGTAAAACCAGAGGCAGGTGGGGGGAAAGAGGAAATAATTCCAATTTAGGTTACTTTGGAATTACAGATTAAAGACAGAATAATGTAAAATAATTGGTAGCATTGTCTCCTAAATAAGACTTCCAGACCTCCAGATAAGTAGGAATTTAATGTGATTGAAATGATTTGGTTCTTCCCTCTGAGCCCATCACAGTACAGCGCCCCCTGCTGGAGCCCCACTCTCTGCATTTACATTGAGATTTTATTTCTTTTTTTCTAATCAACACCAATTGATCAGCCAGAGCATATATTAGAGGAGCTAATCGAAATAGCTGTCGAAATTTTATGTCCACAAATTGATGTACCATGAAAATGTTGCATCCAGATACTGATTGTCCATTAAATTTACATAACATAGACATTCATCTTTGGCACTGGCATACAGACACCATACACAACAACACAAAGCAACACACAATACACATGCTTTAAGGTCATTTGAAACAGGGGACCAGCACTCGTGCATGCACCCTTCCTCCTGGTAATTTAGACACAGTGTTTCTGTGATATCGTTTGTCCGACAGAGAGCTTTTCAAGAAACCTTTTCTAAAATATTTTTTAATGATGTGTGTAGATTGTCAGCCAATACACCACAATGGCATATTTATACCCTCAAATCTCTGTCACATTGGCCTATAGAAAAAATAAGATAAGATAAGATATACTTTATTGATCCCCAGCTGGGGAAAAATTGGGTGTTACAAGCAGCAGGTGATGGCATTAACAAGTAAAATAGTAACAGAAATAGAGAAATACAAAATAAAAGCTGACTATGTATATGTACATTTAACACAAAGGGCTTATGTCAGAAAAAAATCCTCCTCTCACCTACATCCTCAGTGGTGTCCAGAGGGCAGTCCAGGACAGAACCAGCTCTCCTGACCAGTTTATTAGGGCTCTTTCTGTCCCTCTCAGAGCTTCCACAGCCCCAGCAGACCACTGCATAAAAGACTGCAGATTCAACCACAGAGTCATGAAAAGTTTTTAGTAATGTCTTGCATACTCCAAAGAACTCAGTCTTCTCAGCAGATGGAGATGACTTTGGCCCTTCCTGTACAGGGCATCAGTGTTAGTGGACCAGTCCAGTTTATTGTTGAGGTGGACACCCAGGTATTTGTACTCCTCCAAGATCTAGTTGTCCAAACCCTGGATGCACATTGGTGTAGTCTGTGGTACTTTCCTGCAGCAGTCTATCACCATCTCCTTAGCCTTGCTGGCGTCCAGTAAAAAATCCAGTATCTATCAGGCTAGTTCTAGTTCTTATATAAGGCTTTTATTCAAATGTGTCAAAACAAATATGATCAGATGTAAGCCAGGTGTAAATGACATAAAGTTTAACCACAAACCATCAAACATGTTGGAAGACCACCTAACTTTGCCACTTCCTGCTATGTCAGCCTGCCCTTCAAAAAGCCGAAACCCCCAAAAAAACAAAAAACCCAACCACAGCTGTGTGTGTGTTAGGGCTAATTTGCAAATGGTAGCATGCTAACACACTAAACAAAGATTGTGAACATGGTAAACATAACACCTGCTAAACAGCAGCATGTTAGCGTTGTTAGCATGCTGATCTTAGCATTTAGCTCAAAGCGCTGCTGTGGCCAAATGCAGCCTCACAAGCTGCTTACGGACGTTTAAACCCACTAAATCTTACCCTCTGAATAAAGAGATGCACACACATGACCCTGACCTCGGAGGGGGTTTGTGTTCAGTCAGTCTGTCTGTCTGTCTTTCTGTCTAACTGACTTTTCTTTGTTAACAGCAGCCTGCTGTTTTTACTGGTAGACTGGCTAAACCACCTGGACTCTGAGATGAAAATGTCTTCCGTGAGGCAGTTTGTTTTGACGATTGGAGCGTGAACATGCAGGACTGCGTGTATTTCTAACTGTGCTCAGCTCCAGATGATTTACCCACCTGAGTTGCTCTGAGTTTCCTAAAACTCATTGAACCACCGAGACTGGCTGTGTTTTTTGTTCCTGAAGTGTACCACTGCTCGTGTGCTTTTGGGAATCTCAGAGCAGGTAGTCCAGTGGATGTACAAGTCCAAAAATATGATGGGATGTATTCAGATCAGCGGGGTTCGTGTATGTCCACTGGACTAGTGCATCCTCCCCTCCTACACAGTTTATGTCAGTGCTGCAGAGCGCCACCCCTAGGTGTCTAAGGGTTATTGTGGCAACTGATAGCTGTTTTTTTCGTAACCAATATTCCTGTTTTGTCCTGTCTCTGTCTGTCTGTCCATCTGTTTGTCCCTCCGTCCATCTGTCTGTCTGTCTGTCTGTCTTTTTCTAACTTCCTCCTTTGGTCTAAAATATTTTACTTGGTTTGGGCTGGTTTTGTTTTGAGTTTTCTTTTCTTTTCTTTTTTAAATTTTGTTTCACTTACAAATGCTTGTAACTGTAACAAACGGTTTATATTTGCTATTTCTGATGTGCAATGCTGTCATAACATAAATGAATATATCATGACATTACTTTCTGTTGTAAAAATTCTCATTTCCACCCAATGACACACATTCCGTACATTTCAACTTTTCACCATATCATAACTTCACTGCTGACCCCCAACACGAACGACACTCATAACCCCACTCTTACCTGTGCTTGTCATCTTCATGTAGCCACGGGTTATGAGAAGTCACGCAGCCTCAATAATATCTCCGGGATGACGGGCGCCCCGCTGCGCCTCACCCCCATCACCAACTCCACCTTCGAGCCCTTCGAGCCGCCTGGCCTTAGGCGATGTCACTCCCCCATTCCCTCCATCTTGTAGCATAGCCGACAGGGGAACACAAACAACAGAATGTCAACAACAGCAACAATAAAATAGAACTTTTTTTTCTCCTGGGGAACATGCGAAAGAAGCAAAAGCATCAACATGAAAGGAGCGTCTCATGGACATCTGATTCATCCTAGCTGCCCTTTCATCACCATTACTCACATGTTTTCCTCTTCATAGAGACAACAATGAATTAGAGTTCTTCTAGGCACTATCGGGCCCTGTTTTAAATCCACAGAATAGCTAAAAGTGATTAAGCTGAGATAGTTGCTTAAGCAAATATATTTCAAAATACACAAACACACACTAACACACCTGCCTTACTAACAGGGATAGAGTCTAGGTTAGTTTAGACGATAGAGATGATAGTTGAGTTAGCTTACCTCTAGCTTTCCCTGTGCTACTTCTTGCCTGTATCTCGACTGCACTTGCACTTCAATGCTTTAAGACTGATACTTAAGAGTAGCAATGAATAAGAGACTTTTCTAATATTAAGCCTCAGAATGCACACATTCACACACATAGACACACACATATAACTGCAGCATGCATGTTTTTACTCATGAGACTCTCCAGAATAAGAACATACACTATACCTAAAGACATTTTTGTACACTTAAAGTCAAAACCATATCTCTAAAAAGGGATGCCCCTAACTGTAGCACCTCTGCACCTTTGAAAAAGGCCATGTAGGCTGTAGATGTTCAGTTCTTTGTGTTGCATTTAGATGAAACAGCACATTTACACATTTGTGCTAACTTGCTCATGTATCAACACACACGGACACATAGTTTGATCTCAGTGTAACCCTTCCATTTAGTACAGGGAGACAGGAGAGACGGAGTTCCTCACCTCCATAAGCAGCTTTGAAATACAGCAGCATCCCCTCCTCCTCTTTCTCCTGCTTCCTCCTCAGGCTTCAGACTCTGCTCAGACCCTAAATGCTCTGCTACAACACTCACAGGATGTACTGCAGGAGGACTTGATGACAAATTATTTTTTACACTGTGAACAGCGGGGGAACAGGTGTTAAGAAGCGTGGATGTCTCTGTCAGGGTGGGATGCAGGTCATAGGACAGTGGTTCCCAATCTGGAGTCCCAGAGGAGTTGCAACATAAACCTGAAGCAGTTGAGAGCCGACTGAACTGATATGAAATGAGCAATTTATTTATGAAACATTGTGAAATTGTGATTCATGAATTACTGGATAATTTTAACTTTCCAGGCCCCTATTCAAATAAAGCAATCGCTCTCAAAATACTTAGACTACTAAGACATACTGTAAATTCTCAAATAGTGGCCTTTATTTACATCAGCTGCAGGTAGAACCAGATCATCATGTGAATCGGGCTAATATTAAAGACATGTCTGTTTTAAAATTAGTGTATTTCAGTTAGTTAATCAGTAGTTTTTGATAAATTCATTTTAATTTACTGTTGCTGATGTTGTCTGCTGTTGATATAAAGTCTTAAATGGTGGAATTGTACATTATTCTTAATTATCAATGTGAGCCACCATCAAACAGGTAATTACAACCCGACTCAAGTAGAGATTCGATCAAATTGTAACACAAATTAAATCCAATTTCTAGAAAGCAATGAGAAAAAGAAAATGTACATTTTTGTGCCTTTCTATCCACTACTGTTTAGTGAATATTAGTAGTTACTTCAAAGAGATAACGAGTGTATAGAATTGATTTGCTAGTCGAGTTCTGTCGACCACAATGAGATGACGTTGTGATGTCATTAAAGCATCTCAACCTTTCTGTTTATTTCATGTATTCATTTGAGAAAGGTTGCAGTCTGCTCATCGCTCCACACAGACCTTGGAATGATGAATGGAAAGACACTTTCAGTTACATTTGGCCAGCCTTTATTAGGGCAGTCCTTTATTTTGTTGTGCCACATGTGCTATTGGCTTACTTGAGACGATGTGGAAGGGCTGAAATTTATTTTATTGGACTAAAAGCAGGGAACATATTGAGCTGCAAACAATTCCCATAATATACACAGAGGACACACCCTCAGCGTCTTCAGTGGTATAGCTACTGCCCTGATCTGAGAAGTTACAGTATGTTGGCTTTAAGGGGTCACAAGCTGATAAGGTTGGGAATCACTGTCAAAAATAATGACAGATGCTCAGGGAGGGGAATCAGGAATGGCATGAAGAGCAGAGTTGGTATTGGCTGAGCTGTCACTCGACTAAGACTAGCTGGTGCATGAAACATATTCATAAAATAGACAAAAGCAAAAGCAGCTATAGGAAAATAAAGTGTAGGTGAACACACACGATGAACTGACCTTTAGCTTCACCAAGACCTCCAGTGTAGACATTGTGGAAGAAACTGGAGCGAGAGGGTCTAATCTTCATCACGCCATCACTCCTTACCTGCTCTCCATGCGCTCTCACCTGGGCTCACTGCGAAAGGCTGACCTGCAAAGCCGGAAGAAAGGGATGATCACCTCTCATTTCTTTGTCATCGTTCCATTTAGTCATTAGCTAAGGTTTAAAGGAACAGTACAAAGAAAGCTTATTTGCTTTCTTTCCGCGAGGGAGATGAGAAGATTGATACCACTCTCATGACTGTACGCTCAAGTACAGAGCTGGATGTTGTCAGCCTAGCTTAGCATGAAGAGCTAAAAGCATTTCTTGAGGAACAACAGCTTGGTGTTGACTGGTGCACTTTCTGGGATCTTGTTGTCACCAAGTGTCACCATAAGGTTGCCAGATTTTCTACCATCATAGCTTTACAGAGCAAACGTGCTCATCCATTTTATTATCTGGCAACTCGCTCAACACCCAAAGATGCTGCGTGGGTGAATGGAAACGTAGCCCCAGCACATGACTCGACTCTGTAAAAGAGTCATTTTTTAAAAATATTTCTATTTGCATATAGACTTAACAAATTACAACATGTTAATTAGTAAGTTTTACTTGGTAGGCGTACTTTTGAACAGAGCTAGGCCAACTATTCCCCCTGCTTCCAGTCTTTATGCTAAGCTAGGCTAACCATGTCCTGACTCCAGCTCCATGCTTAGCACACATGAGACTGATATTCATCTTCTCACAGAGAAAGCAAATTAGCATGTTCTCAAAAAGTGTTGAACTATTCCTTTAAGGTGGCGGGGTAAAAAACCTTTGGGACATGTCCAGCCTGGGTGTGAGAGGTGTGGTTTTCCTCAGGCCTGAGTTCATCCCGCCACCATCATCATCACCACCACCGCTGCCAACAGCGTTACAAGGTGCACTGACTCCAGTGTGACTCAGCAGCCAGTGGCAATATTTTTAGTTTTCTCCCTTTTTGGCTTCTCTTTCTTTCCCTGTTTTTGCCCCTCCTGAACCCCCATCCCTCCTCCCCCCCCCTCCCTCCTCTTCTGTCCGTCCATCTCTTCTTTGTTTCGGCTACGGCTGCTCAGTAGGAGGCACCGTGAACGGCTACTGGAGCGACAGCCCGTGGTAGAAGACGAGCGGATGACAAACGCCACGGGGGAAGAAGAGCGAGAGCATGAGAAAAGAGACAACATACACACATAGAAATATGCAATGTAGATAAGAGAGACAGCGGCGGTTGGATCTGAGTGTTTCTGTTCAGATATGTTATATCTGCGGCACACACGACAAGTGTGCACATGGATGTGTGTGTGTGCAATGCTTGTGTGTGTGTGTGTGTGTGTGCCCAGACCTGCATCTACCTCTGTACTAAGATGCACAAATACCAATTTAGAAAAATCCATTTTCCTCTCCTCATGCTTCTGCAAGAAAGAAACGAGAGATAATGATTTTGTTTTGCTTTTTTGTTTCTTATGAACAACCTATGTTTTCACGTGATGATGTCATCATTCTGTCAGTGAGTGTACTTTTGCTTTCAATAATCTAATTTTAAAGTTTTTTTTTTTACCTAAATTTGAACGTTTTTGTTTGTTTTGAACTGAATTTTTCTAATGTTGCAGAAATGTGTTTGATTTCAGAACTACCGTCACACTGTTGCAGGCAGTAATTATGTGTCTGTTGGCTAGGTGTCACATCTGCATACATCCCTCGTCCTCGCTCTCACCTTCCGTCTCTCCCACCACAAAGTACTGGAGAGCTCTCAGCTGGAAGGAATCATTCCTTTTTACTTGTATTAGATTCCCAAATGAGAAAAGCTGTCACTAAGTGAGCATAGACTCTGTTTAGTCAAGAATATTCTTGCAGAGCCACTTAAATGTGAAGAGGACATTATACAGCATTTTTCTCTTGGAGGCAAAGAATGGGACTTAAAAAAAGTGAGCTGTGGCTTCCTTTTTCAGAGGAATCTGTGCTCTGAGGTTTCTCCTTCCTGTTACTTTTTACAGGTGGGAGTGTTGGGAGGTGAGGGCATCAAATGAGGAGAATCTGAGGAGCAGGTAGCTGCAGTTTTAAAGAGTTAGTTCAACGTTTTGGGAAACACTTTCTTGCCCAGAGTTAAAGGAGAAAATCTGTACGTCTGTGCACTGTGTTTCTAGCCAGAAAGCAATAGCCATCTTAGAGTTAAGACTGGAGGCAAGGGGAAATAGTTAGTCTGGCTCTGTTCAAATGTGAAAATACTACACCAACACCTGTACAGGTTAAGCAAAAGAGATGCACCGTGTTAACTGGTGAGCTTTAGAGGTGCTTGCAAGCAAATTGTTGGACTGTTCAGGCCCAGGCCAGCTGTTTCCCCCTGCTTCCGTTCTTTATGCTAAGCCTCCTGGCTCTAGCTGTACAGATCTCTGCTGATTCCTAATCTCACTCTCAGCAAGAAAGTGAATAAGCATTATTCCCATTTTTCATCAAGCTATTCTTTTAACCTTGTGTGACCCTGATTTGGGGTCATACAGGGTTTTCTGTCTCCTGCTTAGCCTCAGAAGTCCAACTGAATCCTGATCCATGCATGAATGAATGAGGTTTTAATCAATGGGAATTCAGGATTAAATTCCTAGTTGTAAAATCATTTTCACTCCAACTGCACACCAGGTACACACACACACACACACACACACACACATAGGTGTAATCACACACTCCAGTTTCTCTACTGAACCTGTCTGCTGTTTCTCACCATCTCATCGTCTCCTTTTCCTCCTCTCCCTTCCCAACGTCCACTTGTTTTGGGTGTCCGTCACTTTCCCCAAGGCCACTGCTGATTGGTGGCTTTTGTCATGATGATGTACATATGTAAAGTTTGTGTTGTAGATGAGTCTGCATGGGTTTCCATCGCAAGCAATAAGGATACTGATATGACTAATAATGTGAGGAGGTTTGATAAGATTTTAGTCTCAAGCTTAATGAATGTGTATAAAACATTTAGACTACTAAGAGTGTGTATGGATGTGTGTGTTTAGACGCATACATATGCACTAACAAAGCATGCAGGACAAAAAAATCTTCACCTCTTTGAATGCAAGAGGTGGGACGGGCTGATATTATGCATGCCAAAATGCTATGATACTGTTGGTCAAAAGAGACCAAGTTAGGTACTGTAACGGGGCTGGGTGGGGGTGGGAAAGTTTATTTTTGCAGGATGGGGAGGGGTTATGTTTCTAGTAGGTCTTGTATAGCTGCTTTCTTATTGATATTGAGAGACTTATGATAAGAGAAACATATTAACAATCATAGCTTATGATTTTTTCTTCTTTCTTTGCTTCTCTTTTCACAGAGAACTGTTCTGAAAGCCCTGCGCTTATCAGATATATGCAAAAAGAAGCAGTAACTGTGAACTAATACTAAGACATGAAAAAAAAATCCAGCTTCTTCCATCTTTGTCTCAACTCCTCTTCAGCAAGAGAGAGGAGAGACTCTTCCTCCCAAGATACCTCCTTTCCAAAGTCCCCCCGTCCGTCTGCTTTTTCATTATCTTACTTCAGTCTGTCCGTGTCTCATTCCATTTCCGTCTGTCCTGTCCTACTCTCTAGCCTTGCATTTAAACTGCAGTGATTTCAGAAGAAGGGTACCGCTGCAATGTGAGAATGCGGGGATTCAGTGCAACCTCCCACAACGGATGAGGATCACGGCCAGATTAACCTGCAAGGCGGCCTCAAGCAAAACTGAGCCGCTCAATTGTTTTGAGCAAACCCACCCTGCCTCGGTTCTCCATGTTAGCCTGATCGAACCTCGATTTTATGCACATGCTCACCATGTTAGCATAATGCAACATTGGCCTGACAATAATGCAACCCTGATTATTAGACAAGCCCCACTTTCTTGTGTGTTTCGTACCTTCTTTTTGAAGGTACGAAACACTTGTTAGTCCAAACAGAAGAGAGCCCTCATCCTGTTCTCTGGTAAACAATACTTCAAACCATCAAAGCAGAATGTAAATTCCATATTTGTGTGGCTTGTCCACCAATCATATTATCATAACATCCAGTGACACCAGTAAGTTTTGGGCTGCTTGTCAAATGATTCTATCTTAACTGATTCATTAAAACACTCTGAACTACACTCTGGAGCTGAAGAACATTGCTAAACTAGTAACAGTACGGCTACAGAGACAATCCTGAGAGCTCACAGCCTTTACCATTTCACTTTATATTGTACTCAGCCCGGTATTCCTAGAAAGTACCTGTGTTGTTTTTGTAGCAAGGTGGGGGAAGTAAGGGGGTGGAGGTGGGGTGGTGGATGGGCATGTAGCGTGTCAGACTTTCAGGAGACCACAGTCTCCCGACCTGCAGTTTTTGTTTGTAAGTAATAATAGTCTTTACCTAACCTTAACCAGGTAGTTGGCGAACCTAAGCTTTGCCGTTATTTGCTCTCTTAAAAACATCTGCACTGGATGTAAAAAATAAAAAACAATAACTGTTGTGTTTGAATGAAATCCAAGGTTTTGCAGAATCTTCCGATTTTGACAGATTTGACAGATCTCACGCTGGTGTTTTTGCTCAAAGCAGATCCTGCCCTTTGAAGAGGTTGCATTGACGACCCTCAAAAGTGAAAGGTTTTAATCCAAAATTACTGCTGCATCTTTAGCTTCTGCTAAGATTTGCCAATGTTTTTCTCTTTTCCATCTGTTCACAACTCAGGTATCCCCGCCACCCACCCTACCCCACCCCACCCACCCCACCCCACCCCAGCCACCCTACCCCACCCACCCCACCCACCCACAAAAACACACAAACACACACACACACACCATGTTCCTATTCCTCAAACATGTATGTATGAAAAAGGGAGAGATAAGTAAAAAAGTCAAGCTTTTCCTCTCTTTTCTGTGCTCTGTTTTGTGGCTCTTGCCCCCTCCTTCAAAAATGCTGTGTTGCTCTTGTTGTCCTACTGTCCTTCCTGTCTTCTCCTCGTGTCGTCCCTCGTCTTTCCACCCTCTCAGTAGCTGCGTCCGTCTTTGACTTCACCATCCACCCCCCCCCATCCCGAAGCAAAAACCAAAAGGAATTGAGCGAAATTAGAGCACCTTTGCACCTGAGAAAAAAAAACAAACAAAGATTGGGCAAACACTGGATTTCACCGAGGAGGAAGACAGGAATGGACACTTAGATGAATGAAAAAGACTGCAGTGATATATTGTACATGGGGAGGAGGGAGAAATGTGCTATGAAATGATGTGTTCTGAGTGGATTGTCAGCCGAGCAGCATCAGAGGGAGGAGATGGAGGAGGAAAGGTTTGGGGAAGACAGGAAAGTGTGGTGATGAGGAGGAGGAGAAAAGAAAGAAAGAAGCAAAACCGCTTCTTCATGTAAGAATGTGTACCTCACTGTTCTTCCTGTGCACCGTTTTGCTCCCTGTGTTGTGTTTCCTCACCTGTGTGTGGTTCTGTGTCGGTGTGAGATTTTGTTTTATGTTCTGTGTGTTTTCGTGTTGTGTGCAGCACTCTGTTTCCTTACCTTTTTGTGTGTGGCCTTTGTGCACACCACACCTGGGTCAAACAGCCTTCACAAACACTGCCTACGGCTTGTTTTATCCCACAGGTGCAGAACTGTAGTCTGTCATTTGGGCAAACACGAACTGCACCCGAGCGAAATAAATTAGACATGAACTGACCTCATGCAGCTAGCCATGCCTGTCTGATGGAAGTGGGATCAAACAAATAGCTAAAAATCGTTGTTATTTGGCCGAGGTCTGGTCTGTACATGTGCAGTACATGCAAGCTGAGATGTTCCACGCTCAGCTCCTGGTCTGGATTTCGGCCCAATCCTGGTTGGCTGCAGTCCTCTGGTTTGAACTTTGACCTGTGACATCTTTTGATTCCACTTAGTTTGTCACCTCATGGTCTCTTGGTCTTATTAACGACGTAATTAGCATCCAAAGATTTGTTATATCAGAGGACTGAGCAGCCCCCCGAGGACTTCAGCAGATTGTGTCTGTGTGTGTGAGTTACAGAGACAGAGAGAAATGATAATGTGTGTCACATTCAACCTCTGTGTTTTCAGTGTACCTGCATGTCAGCCGGGCTGGGCGAGCTTTGTAGTGATGTGTCTTTTCTTTGCTTCAGTGGTGTGTTTGGCCTGTCATTTCCCCGCCTTAGTGTACAGCATTATTTCTGCTGCAGTTTCCATTAGTACCGACAAGTCTTTCATACTGAACGCCACTGGAAACTACAGGTTAGATCAGGAACTCTGTCTGCCATTGTAGAAGTCTCTGAATTTCTACATACAACCTGAGAGGAGTTTGTTTGGAACGTGCAGCAGTATTAAAGAAAGAAGGGTTTCTGCAATGGCGAACACTATCACTCTCATTTAGGACATACAAACAGCTCCCATGGCCTCTTTGCCAACAGCATCTTTGGGATTAAGTCTGCTGATATTATAGAAATAGTCAAACTAGTTCCCAGCATTCTGCGTGTTAATGATAGAATTTGGAATAACTAGTTTGCCACAGAATTACTGGATAAACTCATGTGAAGAAAAAACAGCAGAAGAGACTGTGTTTTGGAAGAAGAAATTTTATGAACACAAGTGTTAAATGGCCACACTCAGGCAACTTGTGTTATGATATCATGCAGTTATAAACACATTATAAAAGCACAAATACATTCTGAGCAGTCGCCATGACAGTTACAACACAAACACGACCCGCTGATCTGGGTGCTGTGTGGGAGAACAGCGGTTGATGTTTGTCAGACTGCTGTAGTCCACGCTGTACTTTAGAGTATAGAGCTGATTCAGATATTTGCTAAATTTGACACAAAGTAACATAGTTATTTGGCATTTTCTATAGCCAGTGGTAAATTGTAGCGCATTATATTCTGTATTTAGTCTCTCAAAAGTACAGAAGCCCTAAGAGGGACGTGAGAGAAAGAAATTCTCAGTTCCTTACATTTTTCCTTCATCTGTGAAACAGGTGGGGAAAAGGTTTTGCCATGTTAAAAAAAAAAGTTTTGGCAGGATAATTTTTCTGTTATATTTAGAAAAATGTGTTATTCTGCCAAAAGTACACCTGTTCTTCAGTCATAAAGACGATTTAAATCAGGCTTACAGGCCTCTTATGGCCTTCCTACATATGTCAAAAACGAGACATAGACAAATATGTTCCAGCTTAGTGCATACTTCAAAAAAACAAAAAAGATCTCAGCTCGGCATCAAGATATTTGTCTGGAATGCTCAACCACATTTCGCTGTCGTCATCAGCCAATGGCGTCTGCTCAGCCACCATCACCTGTCAGCACTGGAAGCATGTGGAAACAATACAAATACAACAGTGTTACAAGCCTTGAGCATTTATTTGAATAAACCATCAGAGTAGTTTGAAGGAGAAATTTCTCTTTGGTGGAACTGTTAACAACTCACAGACATCTGAAGCATGTCACAAAGTACCCAGCTAGATTTTGTCTTTGTCAGGGGAATCACAAGTTAAATGCTTATCACTGCGTTTTCTAAACTTACCCTGAATGTTTTCAGTAGGAATTTAATCTGCAGAAACAAAGCAGTAACATATAGTAACATGAAATGGAGATACTCAACTGAAGCACAAGTACCTCAAAGTCAGTCCTGTTGACATATGGCCGCTGATGAAGATGGTGACATGTGGTTGAAAGCTCCAGAAAAAGATACTAAACACCCTTTTTTGTGTCAAACTTCACAAACATATCACCGTCTATTGCATAGAAGGTGTACCAACAAACAAGTGATCGTACCCAGTCTCGATGCTTTTGGGAAACAGGCCCATATCTAATGTGGTTCCACGCCGGACCTCAGACAGATATCCAAACCTTTCAGTAGAGGAACTAGAAATCAAAACCAATGGATGAAAGCTGAAATGTACTTTTTCTGTGATGGTGGGTAAAATAATTGTCAGTCTGGCTCATTTGGTCTCCTCCTGTGTATCATTTCGTAGTTTTGTATGTAAAATTGGTCCTATATCAGCTGTAAAATGTGATTCTTGGATAGAACGATCTCATTGGCCAATACTGGTCAGGATTGGGTTGCACCTGCTATTGATAAATCCATCACTAAGCTCTTAGTAATGAATAGATGTCAGACTAGTGATTTACTAAATCAGGTTTCACCATTAAAACTTTAGAAATATCTTAGCAAGTAAAAACTATAGTAATCAATAAGAAAACTATAGTGCGTCTAATTACAGTAACAGCAATAAACATCAAGTCACTGTAGCATCACAAGCTAGCATAACTTCCAAACATTATAGTTTTAGAGGTCCAAACCATATATCTTTTGTAAATGTTGGCATATTTGATTTACATACACTTTATAACATTATCAGATTATCCTAAACTAAGTGACATTGTCTATTTAATAAAATGTCTTCAGATTTGCATCATGATTAAACATTTGCTCCTCACTCACTCCTCAGTGAAGTGACAGCTACACCTGGCGGCGAGTGGGAGTAAATATTCAGTAAGAACTCATCCCTGCATGAGAAGTAGTTCACGAGGTGCAGCCTGCTGTTGTTGCACACTGACATCAGGAACAGGCTCAGTTTGAACTTGTGAACAGCTGCTGCAACCAGCTGCAGGACCGTCTGTCTGGTTCTTATGAAAACAAAGACGGCATTACTTTACCCACCAGCATCGCTCCACTGACTCACAGTATGTGCAAAATGGGCTTCGACCTTGATCTGCACCAGACCTGGATGTCACCAAATCCACTTCAAATCTGAAACAAAATCAAAGCCTTCATCACGTGTCTTTAATTGTTTCACTTTTTGGCTTCCATCAGGCGACAATGAAACTAAGCCATGGTCTGGTGAGTGAGGGTCAAGAGTCTTTCCTTATTCACTTCAAACCCACACTAAAGTCTCTTTTCTTTTTCCCTTTCAGTGCTGAGTTTCTAAACCCCCCCTTTCCCTACAAGAAGAGGAAAACAATAAACTTTAAACCGCTGCTCCTCCATCTCCCCCGACGGAATTCACTGTAGAAAACGGGAGGGAGATAGAGAGAAAGAGAAAAAGAGAAGATGAGAGGCAGAGATCACCGCAGTCACTGACACTGACCTGAACTGTTCCATCATCTGTGTGACACATTCATATGCAACCTCGCCGATGATCCCAGTGAAGAAAACGCTTCTGATCACACGTAAGCCTTTTCGAGATGAAAGTGATTTTCAGAGCAACCGCAGCATGGATGCTCCCAGCGTAGCAGCAGAGGGCCTATGAGAGACTTGGATTCGGAAACCATACGACAAGGACGTCCTCTGTGTCCACAAGTGTTCGTCATTTAGTTGTGTTATTGCTTTACTGACCCCTCTTTATTTCAACAAGCTGCACTCACAACTGTTGATTCCCTGTGGATGTTCCATTATTTTGGCGCTCAAAGCACTATGCAAGGTGAGGGGTGGTCCATCGTGATGTCTAACAGCTCCGGCAGAGTCTGATCCAGTGTTGCTGCTGGGCTGCAAAGGCCGGCCTGCCCTGTTAATCTCTGCTGAGCTACAGGACCTCTGGCTGAAATCTACTCATACATATCAGAAAACATCAGCCATATCACATGTATATTTGACATGATCCCGTCTATTTTATATCATCTGGATCTTCCTGGAGACAGTTGACATCTCGGGACTTCGAAGTTCAACTGGTCAAAGAGCCGGTTTGATCCAACCCAAAGACAAACACGTGCATGGACATACTGGTTGGGGTGAACAGACCCCCTCAAAGATAGGATAGGCTCTAACATCTGCTAAAAAAAAAAAGGTGTCACTGAAAAAGAAGATGTGATTGACCTTCTTTCTCTCTTTCTCACTCTCTCTTTCCCTGTCGAGTCTTCACAGTCTCTTGATCGCCCCCCCTTCCCTGCATCCCAGCATCACTGCTGCTCCTCCTCTTTAGCAAAACTGCATGGCATGAAAGAAACCAATTAAACCCGAAGAAAGACAGTCAAAGACACAATGAGTGGATAAAAAAAAGTGGGGAGAGAGGAGGGAAGGAATCCATGACACGGGGGGAGAGAGGCCATAGATTTCTTTTTTTCCACCCAGCAATGTCAATGCAAAGTCACCGTCATCGTCATCCAAGCTACTTTTTAACCCCCCCCCCCCAAACTGGCTGCGAGCATTTGTGAAACAGCACCTTCTGCAGCAAACTGCTCTCTCAGACGGCATGATGGATGAGGAGGAGCTCCCTCCCCCTCTGAGGGAAAGAGGGAGGGGGGAAGGAGATTCTGCAGACCATACACTCTATACCTCTGGGCATGTGGGGCAAGAAGATAGAAGCTTTTTAAAGAAAGCAGGTATTCAGCAGGAGCAGGAGAACATCTTTGAGAAACTATTCTAGGTACAAAAAAAAAAAGAAAAAAAAAGGCAACGATTGCAAATTAGAAATGCATTTTTATGACATTGTTTACCAGCATGAATATTCTGCATGACTTCTGCAAGCCATTCTGATCTCCCCCACGAATAACAGGGCTAGAAATTGAGAATTTAAAGATGAAAATTGAACTAAAGTGATGTTATATGCAACAAATTTAAAAAATCTCACATTATGTTGAAAAAAGATTTTCTCAATTTTGTTGTTAATGACGCAAGACGAAGAATTAAGAAAAAGGGGTTGCAACATCTACCCTGTTTTTTTTTCCTTGAGAAACCATAGGAGACCCCCCCAACCCCCCCCCAAAAAAAGAAAATCCATGAAGACTCCTCTCAACTTCTGCAAGTATTTATATTGCTACTATTGCTACTACAAGTTCGTCTACTACTACTACTACTTCTCACCTGGCTGCTACTCTGCTTCTTCTTCCTCCTCCTCTTCTTCGTCTTCTTCTTCTTCTGCTTCTTCTTCTTCTTCTTCTTCTTCTTCTTCTTCTTCTTGTAGCCTTTTACCAGAACCCTTATATGTAACTCTCTCCAATGGCAGCTGTGTGTGTCTGTGTCACAATCTGGACCCAGGACTATCAAACTGATGCTGAAGTGAACTGTGCTGTCCACACTCAGATGTCATTGATTCTACGTATTTAAATTGAAAACATCTGTTGTCTCTTTGCCTGGAACTTTTTCTTGACCTTGATATCCGAGGCAACGCCGCACCTTCAACATGAGAAAGGTCATCTGAAGTCTGGGGTCAAGGCTAAGAGGTACAGGTGAAGCTATTCATCCACACAGTGAACCACAAAGGTACAAGATGGCTGCCTCATCATCCAGGGCTGTTATTCCACTATCTTAGATTCACATCTGAGGATGTAATGCTTCTTTTCTCTAAGCAACAATTTGCTTTTTTTGTAATTTCTTTGTAGAATTGCTTCAGTGTTGTCATAGGTTGGTTTAAATTAATCCCTGCTGTACAGGCTTTGAGTTAGAGCTCTTAATTCTAGCTATAGCCACAGCTGGATTTCAGAAATGCCAAAATCCAAGTTTCCCCAGATCAACCTTCTCCACTTAAGAAAATTTTGACAGTAAAAACCCCCAAGCATTGTCCAAAAGAGAGAAATCCCATATTTAATTTATTACTCTAACTTTTCACTTTATTAAATGAAATGTCCCTATATCATGGCCTGGTATTGGGTAGATAATACTGAATCTCATTTTTATTAAAGAATCCAGCACACTGCCCATCACTTGGACTCACTTTATTAACAACCGTATGCAGGATTCTTTGTTCAAGTCAAGAGTTTTACTTCCTACCAAAAAATATCAGCCTTAAAAAACCCAACATGTGTAACTGTAGAATGTAAGATACTCATTTCATGTGGACAGACGGTGTGACATGTTTCTCAATAGTAGCTATGGCCCTGACAAACACAAGGAAAGACTATGTGGTTCAGGAAACATCCCGCCTCAGTACATCTGACAGAAACAGAAGGAAGTCATCTGCAAATGCTTTATCCAGTAGCTTTTTCATGGTGTAGCGTTGCCAAATCTGCCCTTTGACTCAGAAAATTGCACAATCCCATAATAAGTGACAGTCCCTGTAAGCTTCCCGACTAATGGATCATTTCTTCTTCATCTTGAACGCTGTCTCGTAACTTATGTGCTAAACGGGATTGGTGATTCATTAACCTTACTTGATGTAGCTGGAATGTAGCCACAATATCTGTCAGTTAAAGCTCCGCTATTGTTCAGTTTTTACGCTTTTGCTTTTAAAATAGCTCAGGAAAATAATCCCTTTCTGCATGCTGTTCCTGACGTTGCATAGTGTATCCTAAATTGTTTGGCACAGCCGCTATTTATTCATTGAATAAAGCTGGGAAATAAGTCTTTACAGTGTCAAAGATCAGCATCAGAAGGGTCAATCAGGATCATAACCCATTAAACTGGAACACACAGACATCATACACACACTGCTCGAATGCAGCTCACTCCACTGATTGTGGTGTCCTTTGTGGAAAAGCATCTATAAAACTTCTTTAAAAAAGATTATCCTTTGGCCTGGTAATCATCAAAGCCTCTGCTCTGTTTCTGTCAAACTTTTTTCTGCCCAAGAAGCTGTCCAAGAACATGTACAGTCCTGCTGGCATACCAAGTGATGACATTACTAGCCTAACTTGTTCTTAGACATGTGCTAACTATACCACAAGCCTGGAAATAAAGGGAAAGTGAAAACTGAGCAGCCATTTGAAAGACTTTAGCAAGTGTTTCATGAGCTAACGTGCAATAATTCCAAACAAAGTCTCATTCAGACTCTGTGGTTAAACTCCCACACCTAACAGGGTGCTTTAACACTGTAGTAGTTTGGGTCTGTCACCAGCTACAACCCAGCGACACAGCGCAGGAGCAGAGCATCATTCCCCTCTGTGAGATGACAGAAGAGGCACAGGTGCACAGTGTACAGCTCATTAGTCAGACCAGCATCAATGGATGAACAGCAGCTCCTGTGTGGTGGTGTCCCCCCGGGCTGAGAGGCAGCCATCTTGGTTCTTTGTGTTCAAACAGGGTAGGCCAATCACCCCTATCACCAGGAACAGCGGAAGCAAGGACGCTCTACTAGTCGTGTTTTCTCACAATCTGTGGAGACACAGGAAGATGGAAATGTCTTTAAAGGTGGCAGAAGCACTGTGAGTGGACTGAAAGCTAGCGGGCTCTGGTCAGGTTAACAAAATTGCTAGACTGTGGATTGTCTGGATTTGGATTGTGTGGGTACTTCTGTTCATATCTTTATGACGCTTCCCATGCACTAATGTTCATTTGATGCTGTTTGATTTATGTTTAATGACTCAGCCTTAATTGGCATTTGCTTTGTGAGACCATTTAGCCCCACTACCTGAGCAAAATTATTGTAGACTGTGTAGACATTGAAGGATTACTGATCAGGCCTACCGGGCACAGGCCCAGGGGCCAAAGGGTTAGAGGTCATCTGATCAATCAAATGACTGCGAGGAGACACACAATGACCACAAAAAAAAAAAAAAAAAAAATGGCTGTGCTGTCTGCAGTCATTTTGTGTCTGGGTATCTACAGTTGAGCTATGACTAACATCAAACCAAACATTCCATTCATAGCCTTTTCTCTATAAAAAGCATCTCCAAAATGCACACATGACAGAATATATTTGCTGTAAACTGTTGAGCTATTGCCAGACATATCTGCAAGTTTGTCAGCTATTGAAAAAACAAGGGCTATTGAGCTAAAAGAGTACGTTGTTGAATAGCAGTGGTGCTCCTTGGGTGATAGACAGACAGACATGCTGACTCAGAGGGTCTAAATCCTGATGTCTGCCCTGAGGATTTGTGGACTGGATCCCTCAAAATTGTGTCATATGTACCATGATGTTTGAACCATCATCACATTGTTGGGCTGCAAGGAGACCAAATGTTCTGTAACACCTGGAGCACACAAGAGGATTTTCAAATCGTAGCTGATTAACGACAGATTTAACCAGCTTTTAATATTCGAATCATAACAATTCAGTCACCACCACACACTTCAGAGTGGTGCATCTCACAGAAATTTGATTGATCGAAGTTGACTTCAGAAAAAACACGGAGGCTGTTGTAGTCGGCTGGTTGCAATGGTGTGTGCGATGAATGAGAAATGAGAAAAAAACGGGAATGAAATCATGGCTGACGCGATGGAAATAAGATTCCTTATACATTTCGCAGCACAAGCCGGAGGTGAGTAACAGCAACATCCGGTTGGTGATCCTTGCTCTCATTGGCTATCAATATTCAATTGCTGTTCCTTTCACACTGCAGGATGTCAAGTGGTAAACCGTCATGAACCCCTCACGCTGCTGATAATCTGTTCAGACCAGCCTTAAACTGGGAACAGTCCCCACAGTTGGTAGGAGGTGCGAATCTGACCCAAAACATGCCCAATTATCCTCTAGCATAATTCCTCATCCTCCTCACGTAAAACGAAACATATTGATATGAATTCTTGAGCCTGTAACCATCCCGTATTATTTTTCTAAATGGTTCTTAATATTGGCATTGGCAATTAATGCAAGATGTGTCAGATGTGCTGCTTTGCATAGTTTAGCTAAGACAGGTTTTGGTTGATATGCTCAGTAAAACATCCTCTTAACCGTGATTCTTTTCACATTATTAATGTACACTCTTAATGAATTGGGGATTTGGAAAAATCCTTGGCACTAACAGAGAATGGGTTAGTTAAGTTTGTGTGTCTGCATGTGGGGAAGTCTGGAAATCTGGATTCACCCAAGGTCTGGTAGCTCACTAGAAAGGTATGAATCCCGCTAACTGGAGGGTCGTGGCTGAAACACAATAAATGCATTGCGCTGTGCATTGTGGGGACCAAGAAGATCCAGATATTTGGTACTCATGCTCTATTCAAAACTACTGTATGTTGTCACAGTCCACAGCAGAAAAACAAGTGGTACAGTGTGCGTTTCTTTCATTTGTTTTCCTGTTAAGTTTTTCAGACATGCACACTATTTTCTGTATCAATCTGGGGGAGTCTTTAAAAATGGGAGCTGAAAAACAATTAGAAAACAGGGCCTATCTCAGGAAAACAGTGTATCAAAAATGTGGGAGGTGAAATGTTGAGATGTTATTGTTGATACTCGAAGCCTGGAAGTAGATTTCTGTCATTTTGGTCCTATCTGTGTCCCGCTGTCCCTCCTCGCCGCACCAGGTCTCATCGCTTCCAGGCTGTTCTTTTTTTTCATGTGGTACTGTATGTGATGAGATAGCAATCGCTCCTGATATTTTGTATCTCTTGTCTTCCTAAAGCTATAAAGTACAGCTTCAAAAATGTCAAAAATAATAACAGCCTATCATGTACTGTACTGTAGCTATACCAAGGTGAACACGACTTCTGTCAGTGTCAATCGTTCTGTTGCTTTCTGCATTTTTTTATTTGCTAAAACTGTAGTTTTTGGTTTTCATATCATATATTTTGTATATTCTAACTCATGCAATTATGATGAATTCTGATTATGAAGATTATAAGAATGCATTAATTAATGCTTTTGTATTGAAGCATGCAGTGTTCATAAAGAGAAAAAATGGGCTACAGGCTTCATGTCATTGTGCTCTTGGAGAACAATTGTTCATGTGTCTCATATGGGGTTGGGGGGGCATTGTCAGGGGTCAAATGTGGCCATTATAGATATATACATGAAAGTTTTACAGACTTTTAACCTGCCTCTACACCTGTTACTGCAGAATGAATGCGTACAAGGGGACTCCTACAATGGCCCTAACCCTTCACTGCAGATGTAAAACAGAAAAGTTGAAGTCTAGCAATAACACAGTATGGGACTGAGCCAGCAATGTTTAGAGACAATATGGTTAACCAGAACTGCCCATTAAGTTGTTTTGTGTATCTCTGCCTAAAGGCTGTTTAAGTGAGAGGTTTTACAGTAGCAAATGCCAATGAAGGTTCTCAAATGGGGTACTCAACTACTTATGATCCTCCATGAAGTTGGAGACTCTTCTGAGAGACAGATTAAAAAAACAAGGGCCAGAGTTAAAGCAGCTGAGGCCAAGGTATTTTAACTTTTAGTCCCTAGCATGGGTCAAGCTACAAAAAGGCTGCATCCTGCAATTCCCATAATGCAATTGGAATGTGTTTGTCATTAGAACCTTGCTGTTTGGCAAGAACCCACATTTTTCCATGCCAGCAGTTTGCAGCAAAGGCTCGGTTGACTACAGTCATTGTCTGACATTTTGGTTTGTGGCGAGTAGTGTAATGAGGATCAACCCTGTTGAGGACAGGATGACTGCTTCAGACCAGAAACCCTGATGGTCCAAACGGAAACCCTCCTGGGACTTTGTCTCGCAGTCGTCATGCTGTCCCCCATTCAAAACTCTGTAGTCTTCATGAAATACATCCAAGTGCACAACTACATAAGTTTGACACAAGTGGAGATTATGTTGTCGTGTCTAGAAGCTGCAAATGCTCATTATTTCACAACAAAAAAGCACACAAGTACAAAAATCAGAAAATGGTTTATTGACATTGAAAGGTTGAAAAATATTTTTCCTCTTTAATTCTGTGGCGTCGGGCAGAAACGACCTCTGTAACACGTACAGTTGAGAACACTAAGCTGTCAGAGCAAAGGTAGTCCATGTCTCCAGCGTCTGGTTTGGTGCTCGGATGTATGAAAAAGAAATTCTTCAAGGGTTCATGGGATATGGATATGGGCCTGCATCACACTGGGATCCACAGCACCCCGCCAGCCCTATCTCCCTCCCTCCCTCCATACATTTCCTCGGGCATGTTGCTTCAGAGACCAAGCTAAATAAGACATAATAGAGACTTAGAGAGCAGCAGGAGAAGAAGTGGTGATGGCTGCACAGAAAGACAAATAGAAAGCTTGATCCTTCCACTGCAGCGTAGTGGAGACAGAGCAATAATGGCATAAGCGCTTTTTTAGGGACTCTGGTTTTGGCGATGTGTCAGCGTGAGTGTGTGTAAGAATGTGTGTGTTTGTCTGTGTAACTGACGTGTGTGTAAGAGAGGAAGTGTGCTGTGCAGGCTGAGCTAACACACCCCTGTGAGAAGACTGACAGCTGAGCTAACCAATAGTGCAACTTTACTTGAAACCCAAATGACAAACAAACATATCAGGACAAGATGCAGAGGAGCGGCTGTGCCCACAGTCCACCCCCCCCCCCCCCCCCCCCCCCCCACCACCCCCCCCCCCCCCCCCCCCCACCACCACCTTTCTGTACTGCTGAATGGAGTTTTAAACGCCTTTATACAAGTATTTGCAATCAGATTATTGAGTGGTGAATCAAACATGGCAGGAATGGTTGCATCACAGCTTTACGTGAGTCAAAGCATCCATGCATGCTACACATCTAGCCACACCCCAAATCAGTCATGTCACAGCCGGTGTTTTCACCTTCACAGCAGTGATTTGGGTGCAGTCAGAGCTGAAGTGTTCAAGTTTGAACTCATGCAGAACAGCAGGTTGCTGACAATGCAGGCCAGTGGAGCTAGGCCAGAACTAGCTGAGGTAGACCTTTGACAAGACGCTCTCCACTCGAGGTCCACTGACCTTCAGCTGCATCTTACAATTTTCTGAAAAGCAAATAAGTGGACCTCAAGTTAAAATCGTCTTGGCCTGCTGGTCTTGGTCTAGCTTTACTCACCTCCACGGTCTGGAGAGACTAGTTAGCTAACGTGGACCTAAAATCCTGAATAAAAAGTAGCCTTCTGGTAAGAAGACCTTCAGTTAAATTTACCAAAGCTAGCAAGTTTTCACAAGCTCAACTAGTTAAACTAGGTTAAACTAGTAAGCTAAACTAAAACCGTACATTCAAATCTCATTAAAGCTAGTAAGCTGACCTGACCTGTGAGAATATTTTGTTTAAAAAAAGGAAAAGAGATTAGATTTCCAAGGCAAAGCATGAACTCAGCCTAGATAACGTTTTGCTTCCGTCCATTGAACGCTTGGCTCTAAAACTCCAGTCTGCTGTTCTCACAGCAACCCGCCCTCCTCCTCTTCATCCCATGCTCCTCACTTCTCCTCTCTCTCTCCGTCTTCTCCTCCTCCCCTCCTCCTCCTTCACTTACTTTGAGGAAGAAGCTTCTTTTTGCATCCCTTGTTCTTGTGTTTTTCTATCCTATTTTTGGAGATGAAATCTAAATGCATGCGTGGGAAACTTTAAAATGATGACTTTAACTTAATTGTGATTGGCAGTGTGAAGGGAAGCCTCTCCTCTGTTAAAAAACAAGCAAAGCTTCGTGTCTCCCCCTCTTCCGTTCTCTGTCGGGTTAGAGGATGCGGTGTCGGACAGAAAAAAACAAAAACATCCTTATTATTCATTCACTTGAGTTTACTTTCATACTATGATGCAGCCATGGGCGTTTCTCACTGCAGAGTCACCTTTCACAGAGCGGCAGAGTGTGATGTGATCACATCACTCTCAGGAGGCAAAGCCAGCTCAGTTTCATGAGTCCAGTCGTGGTTTTCCAGGAGCTTCTCAGCAGCGGCGTCGATGGTTTGGTGATCGTTTGGGAAATCAGTCCGAGTGATTCTTCATTTTTCTGTGTCGCATTTCAGAACACATCCTAAAAATGCTCTCTGGTCATTTTTCCACCTCGCAGTGAGTCTGTTGTTTTTACTCATTTCACTTTCCTTGTTCTCATCTTTGCTTTCCTCCTCCTAAACACAACAATACATGAGTCCAGATGCAGCTTTGAATTTTGATTTGGGATTCTTGGTTTCATGTCATTGTTGACTGACTGATCGATCAGTCAGCTGATCAGTTGGCTGGTTGATGATCCCACAACAAAGACAAAAGCTGGTTTGTGTCCACTGGAAGAGGCAGAGAAAACAAGAAGGATGACAGAGACAGAAAGACGAGAGGCTTCCCTCCGTTAATGAACGGGGTTTATTCTATAAAGACTGATGCTGGATATAATTTTATTGTCACTACACCGCAGAGAGAAAAATAAAATACAAAGAGTCAAGAACTGTATAAAATATATTTCAATGGAATGTTTATTATTTACCTTTTCTATTTTTGAAACATGTAAAGAACAAAAAAGGTGAAACTGTAATAATTCAACAGCATTTGTGAGAAAAACAGTTCTGTTGTTAAAACATATGAAGGTTTGACTGTGAATGCTGATTTATCTGAGCAACTCTTCTCCTTTACTGATAGGATAAATAAAAAAACAGATGAATAATAATAATAATTAAAAAAAAAAATCTCCAAACTACTGGGAAAAGCAAACAAATTCAGTTTAAAGAGAAAACCTCAAAAACTTAATAAAAACATTCAAAGCTTATGCCAAAATTTCCCATTTGTGTCCTGTGTCTTTTTGGACCCGTTTGTTTCCTCAGCAGGTTTCTGAAGCACATCGTGGCGGTTGTCCAAACATCAGATAACACTTCATTAGTCCTGCGAGAAGATGACACTCAGAACACTGAACTCGTCTGCCAGAAGTCAATGAAGTCATCATGGCATCACTGTCCTGACACTTCCCTTTATCACAGCTGAACAGTCAGCTGTCTGAGCTGTGTCACACTTGCATACAGTGACCCACTAATACCTCAAGTCAGATGTCGTCAAACAGCTGATTGTAGAAGTCAACATTAACCTCACATGAACAAACACATGTCTCAATACAACACATCCATGTAAAAACAGACTGTAACTATCCCTCAACATCTCACTGGCTGTCTATCCAGTCCTGCCCTGCAATAGACAACACACTTCAGTGGCATTAACTGACAGCTTGTGGCCTTATGACAACACCAGAGGACTGAAAATATGCAACATTTAGGTGTGAAAGGTTGTGACAGTTGTCTGAAATAGTTGTCAGATTTATAGACAGCGTAATACACTTAATTAGAGAAGTGGAATAACCCATGTTGACCAAGAAGAAGTCACTGCGCACTGGATCAGTGTGGTTGTGAGGAAACCAGCTGGATGTTTTGACAGGTGACAGTTAGAGAAGCACAGGTGGAAATCATCGAATGAACATTGGCTGGGGTCAGTTTCAGTGTCCTGCTATCACTGTCACACTGTCTGACTGGTATTCTGTTTGTAAGTTGGGCTATCCATTAAACCAGTGAGCGATAAGAATGATGACAAAATGACGAATAATTTAGTAGCCCACATTTTTAGAAGGATTTTAGTAGTTCACATACTGTATATCTTACATCAAACAGTGATCTCTGGGGTATGAGCAGCAGGGTGAGGGCAGTTTTCCAGGGTGATGCTGACTGTGTCCCTCATCACGCCACACAGCTGGCCTTCCTCACCAGCATCTGGAATGAAGAAAACAACAAGAGGCAAGTAAAAGAGAAAACTAAAAACAAATTTGTGTAAAGGGTCATTTTTTTGTTTTCTAGGAACGCATTTAACTGTAAAAGACACTGACTCCATAAGTTTGTATTAAAAAAAAGAAACTGTGTTAATGGTAACTCTTGAGCCTCACCACTTGGTGTCACTGCTCAGCCAATAATCACATGACTGAGCACAGACCATCAACAACAGGCCTGTTTTTCATGCTGTCATGTCTTCAGGAGAAACCAAAGCATGCTTCTGTCCAGGCCGTCGTGGACACTTCAGCTCTTCAACACTCAAGCAGAGGGAGGCCCGCAGACAGCTGAGCTTAAACATACTCTTATCTCCACCACATTTGAGATGGATGACATTAATAGGCCAATATCCAGTTTTAGCAAAGGCTTCTACTGGGATGGACTGTAAAACAACAGCAAATAAGGGCTGGTTTAGATCAGCCTTTTACAGTAAGTATTGTTTTTAGCTCGTCACCTCTGCCCTGTTATCTCCCAGTGTTCAATAGTTTGTGTGGTTATTAAACTTCTTCTAGCTGAATTTCTTTGTTGTTTTATGTTGTTATCAGCGTTTTTCTTTTTTAAACATTTTGGTTTTCACTTAAGTAATCCTTCAAACGAGCCAAGCACATGTCTCACTGCGTTGTTATTGGGTTTTACTCAGGACATCTGCTCTGGAAATGGAACAGACAGTTCAGATTTCAGACACTTTGATGTTTTGATTCATGTAAAATCACCTGAAAATAAGAATATTACTTTTGAATGAGCTCTTTTTAACTGCAGAGGGAGCAGGGCCTCTTCCACTGAGTCTGCCATGTTGCACTGTCAGGTTTCTGCAGTAGTCCAGAGCAGACCAACCAAACACTGGTTCTAGAGATCTTTCTCCTACACACTTGAAGGGGAGGGTGAGGTGAGGTGTATCTGCAGCCTCACTGCTAAATGCACCAAAATCCTACACACTGGACCTTTGAAGTGGAAGCTCTTCCTTTTTCCTCACACTGGGCTGTACATTGGATGAAGGTGACAAAATACTGGATCTACTATAAGTTGTTGTCGTGACACCAAACAAGGAAATATTTCATGTTTTGTATGTGATATTGGCTGCACATGGACAAATACAGTCTATTACCCCGCAGGTACATCGCAGAGTCTCTTGTGAGAGGTCAGAGTCTCTGTTGATCTGTTATAAGCAAACTGTTACAAAACTGCAACAACAGAAATACAAACAGACCTATTTGAGATTTGGGAGAAGTAGTGATGCATACACCAACCACAGATCTAGATTATTATAAACTCAGGAAAAGTCATTAGGTATCAAGGTGATCAAACATTGTTAAGTCTGGTTTGGGAGCTGGTAGTGAACCAGCCTAGACGCAATATTAAATCACTTAACAGTGATTCATGTAAATGGGGTGTCTTGTTCTCTTTTGGTGCAAGATGTCATTGACATTGTCAGATATCATGGACAGACAGTACAGATGCAGAGCAGGGTAACCTGAATCATGTCCTGGTTTGACAGGGACCAGGCTTTGGCTTCTTCACTCATTACACAACTGCTTCATGCTAGTCTGCCATTAACCTGTCTGGGTACATTTCTGTGTGTTTTTGTCTGTGCATGTACAGTCAGTAGTTACATCAGACTGAGGTCAATAGCACTTTTCTGCTGAATCATACATTTAATGCATCATGTGCCTTTCTAAATCATCCGATACATAGGCTTAGCCGTCTCTGTACCACGTCCTAGTGAGGTTTACAGACGTTTATAAGTTGGCGGTAATGAATTTATGAGTGCTTAATGAATTATTTACTAATGATTGATAAATAAATCGAAAATAGTATGTGTGTGTTGTTGTAAAATCTTTTCAAGCACTTGTTCTGCCATGTGGGGAAGAGCTGGCCAGCATCCAGACCGAAGTCATGTTTTAACAACCAATGAACAGCCATCTGCAACAGCTGCAAGCTGAAGGCCTTTTACTGATCTACAAATCACGCACAAGATGATTTATTGATCATTAGTTACAGTTTATGAACTGTTTATGATGTGTGCCACAGCAGGGGCTGGTACAACACATTCAGGAGTGATGCTGCTAGGAAGCACTCCAGTTCACATTTTGTTGATCCCACTTACTTTGTTGTAGAAGTGCATTGATAGGTCGGTAGTCCGTCATTAGTCCAACAAATGCACTCTTTAGTCGTGTTATTGCTTAACATTTGTTCTTGTGTTTTCAGCTAAATGTTCGCAATGGCAGCTTGTTGTTTAGCATGTTTAGCAGGTAAATGTTTACCACTTTCACCATCTTTTCGCACATTATGCCAGCATTTCCCAATTAGCATTGAACACAAAATCACAGACTGCTTTGTCTGATGGAAACATCATATGTTGTTCAGCTGTCATAACATAAAGTACTGGACGAATACAAATTCGACCTGATGATGGTGCTAGATGAAAAAGTGATGATGATTATGATTATTATCATTATAATAATCATTATTACAGGTCATCCTGAGGGGAATATGAATTTCTGTTCCAAATTTCATGGAAATTTAAGTGACCCAACAGAGATTCTGGTCTTCAGAGTGAATCAGTAGGCAGTTATGTGAACACATTGTTGCTTTTGGTCTTTTCACAGGATTTGTTGACAATCAGACCAGACTGCCCCTCATATTAACACTGCAATGGTAGAGGCCTGAGTTGAATACAGTGTATGTTGGTTGACGTGATTAAGGCCATCCCCAACCTATAACCTTTACCACTTCCCTGCTGTCAAAGCACACAATAGCTACAACCCAACGCACTCCATCAACTCAATTACTCATCTCCTTCACATTGATCTAGTAGGCTGATCTCTATGATCAGACACACCCACACACACACACACACTGCGTGATACCTGAAGTCCAAACAAACACCCTGTATGGTGGCCAAAGTCCCTGCATTGACCCTGAACTATTTCAGGTCATTTACACAAAGAAACACACACACATGCACACACACATTTTTGTACACCCTTCCATGAATGTGTTATATAACCTGGCCTGTGAGTCATGCAGACGGTCAGATGCAGTAAGGCTGTCTGCCCGAAACCCTGAATCAGCAGAACTGAATTCAGCCAACTACTGCAGAATAAACACATACACACACACACACACATTAATCACACAACATATAAACCTATAATAATAATAATAAAACATAATGACTTTAATTCATTTCAGGATCATTTATTTTCCTAATGCTTCTTTATAAAAAAATAGAAGTCCTCCAATATGAACAGCTCACTTCAAATGTACAACAGAATAAAAGCACCTCAACAGTGTGTGCATACACACAGTCAGTCACAATATACAGTAAAACAAGCAGTTCTTATTTCTATTAACAGTCAGATATCAGCAGATCTTCAACAGCAAGCTTCCACACTGTCAGCAAAGCCAATCACTGGATCAACACGGCTGTCAACAGAAGACAGGTTATCTTAACACTAACAGTGTTCCAGTGTCTGCTCAACTCGAACCAGAAACTGAGCAGTGAAACATCTGTTTGTTCTGTATCTCAAAGGGGCAAAAGGCCACAAAGCAGGAATTTCAGAGAGGATTCACTTACAGTCAATTTGTTGAAGACAGGCAAAAGTTAAACAGCACCAGTTTGCAGAGTATTCCCACTGACCGATTCACTCTAATAGCAGGCGAGGCACACAAAGAGGAAATGTTGTGTTTCTTGTGGAAAAAAGAAAATAAGTGCACTTCTCAGTCAAGAGGACAAACCCTCTCCTGGCATCTTGAAAGATAAAGACCTCGTAAGCGTCCTAAAAATGAAAAACAAGATTACTGGCATTTGGGTGAAATGTGCTTTTCTGTGTGAGGTTAGGGTTGGAATAATATCAGCTGGAAGACGTGCTGCTTTTTGTTCTGGACTTATCAAAACCCTTGAAAACATTCGGCGAGCTCTCTCATCTGAACACCTTACTGCTGCCTGGACGTATGGAGACCTCTCAATGCAGATTGAGTCAGCTGTTATTAACAGACACAACCGTTTCTCTGTGTTCCAAAGCAATGTCTTCACATCAGATGCTGGAACGTTCACAACGTTTAACTGTTGACAGTCTCTTCCTAATATCAAAGACTGAAAGACAAAATACAAATCTGAATTTTCTCACCATGAGACTTGATCTGTGGTCAGTGAGCTGGCCAGTTGTCTGCTTTATATGCTCTCTGCATGGCAGTATCACTACTATCTGTATCTGCCCTCAAACAGAGTGGACTGTGATCATCTATTGTTCAGGAACACTAACAGAGTGTCTTAATGCACATCAACAATCCATCTGATAGTTTGCAGACAAGCAGCTGAGTGAGTGTAAATGACAGACAACTGGCAGAAAGTGTAAAAGCTGTGAAAATCTCCCAGTTAAACTGTTAAGTACATCAAATGTTTGTTTTGATCTTGTCGCTTGTTTGTTTCCAGCATTGTGAAACAGCTCGTCTGTGAAGAGCTGCCAATACTGGATTGTTACACCAATATCAAAACACTGTCAGACGCCACTGACCAGTGATTTCTCTAAGAAACAACATTTCTGTTTTTTTAAATTTCACTTCATTATCTGTTAGGAAATGTCCATTAGATACTTTCTTCATATCTACAGCTCCACCATCAGCTGCATTCACTCCATCTCGTTCTCCCTCTTTCTGGATTTCCACCCATGCATCTTTGCCTGTCCGCCATCTCTTCCTTCATCTGCAGCACACATGTAAAGAAGGCAGGAGGAGATACATGAAGAAGACGCTCGCTCCAATCAAGGAAGTTCCCAGACAGCCGGGACGCTGTCGCTCGGCCTTCTCTCTGATCTCTTTGGCCGCTATTGGTCACTGGTCCCACAATGCCCTGCCTCAAAAAAGACACTTCATGGTCAGTCTTGTTTGCATCAGAAGTCACGTCAGGTCGTGAATAAATCACTTGGCGGCGCGGTAGATGGCCAGGTCCAGCGGCTCCTTGGAGGGAATGCACCAATCGTCTGCCTCCAAACTCAGCTTGTAGTGGCGCAAAGCCGTCTTGTTAAAGACTGGCAGCCTCTCCACTGACTCTGTAGACAATGCCTAGAGACGGACAGAGAACTGCTGTTGTTCATCTGATTTCATGAGAGGATCAAAACCAAAGCAAACACGTGTGTAGCTGGAGCCAGCAGCCATTTAGCTTAGCTTAGCATAAAGACTGGAAACTGGGGTAAACAGCTAGCCTGGCTCTGTCCAAAGGTCATTAAGTCTGCCTCTGTATTACCTTCAGGTGTATGACAGCGTCGGTGCCGTGACCCTCCATAGAGTAAAGCTGTAAGTCTCCCTGGAAGTAGCGAGCGTAGAGACGAGAGATGGGCAGACCATAGCCAAACCCGGCCTGCACACACACACACACATGCACGTTAGCTCTCCTCAAGTATTTAAGGTCAGGTTTGAAATGTGTGTGTTTGTGTGAGCAGCTCACCAGCGGGGCTCTGTGTTTGTCTGTCATGGAGGGTCTGGGAGCTGTGGAGTACATGTAGCTGAACAGCCGCTCTGTCTTTCTGAAGGGGACGCCACCTCCTCTGTCACTCATCTGGAGAGAGGGACAGAGATTATGGAGAGGCTGAAACAGCAGCCGTGATGGAGGCAAAACAAGTACCAAACAGTTTTAAGTCATTATGGAAGGGTGAGATCTCAGCCTGGTGGGAACACCATCAGCGTGGTTACCATGCTCGCGCAAAACGTCGGCAAGATAACCTGTAATACGTGCATGGAGCTCCTTTCTATGGCAGGACAAAGGTTACAGCTATCAAACAATGCTTAACAAGAGTTAATCCTCTCTAAGCAGCGTGTGCTAGTGCCAGTGATGCCAGCGAATGGGCTCTAAATCTGGGCGGATGATGATTCTTTGATAATAATGAGGGTTTATGTAACCTCGTTAATCAGCTGAACAGAGGTGAGTCAGGGTAACAGGAACACGTGGCGGCGAGTGAAAACACGTCGCGGGATTAAAAGAAAGCATTCATTCTACTCATTCTTAACCTAGCTCTTTTTTTCAACAATCATCACATAACCCGTGTGCTTCGTCTACACATAATGTATGTGTGCATGCTTCAGTGCAGCTTTAGTACTGGGAGGATTACTGTTTTTTTTTTTTTTTTTTTAGTAAAGAAGTCTTAGTTTAGCCAACTCTGTTTCTATTCTTGGTTTGAGAATTTGGGTCATTCAGATAACACCTTGTTCTTTCAACTTCTGACACGCTAGAAAGCTCAGTTAATGTCGTGGCCGCTCCTTAATGCATCCTGCCATCATGAATGGCGTTTGCTCACTCCTCTGCAACATAAACACGACACAAGAATCAGGATTCCCAGCCCCTCTTTTCAGCTTTCTATAAGACAGACAACTTCCAGGACAGCATGGTGCCCTTCCCTTCTGTTCTGTTAAATGTCAAATATGCAACATTTCTGCATTACAGTGTTAAAAAACGACTCGCTGTACGTTATATATTTTATTGAGTTGTGTGGTAACATCATCCCAACTGTTTCCAACAACGTTCAAACCAGAGAAATCTGTGTTTGATTTGGTTGCCTGTCGTTATAACTTCTTGGGAAACACCAGATCTCTGCAAATGTGACTAAACACAGTGTGATTTGTACTACTTTAAAACATTACCTTGCCTGTGAGCACGATGCCCCGCTGCTACACAGTGTCATCAAACTACGTCTTTGATTTTTATTGTGAGACCCCTAGTGGCAGAAATCCCACAGCGTGTGTTTTAAGTGTTTTCCACTCTGGTTTGCAGTGCAGCAGGGCTGAAGTCCATGCAGTACACCAGAGGTACTAATCATCCATTATTCCGGGGAACGGCGATTTAGAAGTTTTAGTTTTAGTTCATGCGGAAGCTGTGATTGGGCTGCTAACTTATGACGATTACATATGATGATTTTTGAGTTGTTATTTCTGTATTTCACCTCACCTTGATTGACAGGTCTTCACCACCAAGAGCTACCATGACTTTGATGGGCGGGAGGGTCCTGCTGGCCTCGTGGGTCTCAATGGTTGCTCTCATGGCGTTCTACAGACAGGAAACAGGGAGGTCTATCAGCTGTTGGGCAATAACTTTAATTTCTGGATTGATTTGGGATCAATTTCGCAAATTGGGTGCAATATTTAAATTCCAGACACAGCAATGCAGTGTTTTGAACATACTTTCACAATGAAACTGGTTGGTTTCTTCTCCATACTAACAACTGATGAGGCTCATGGGTAGTATCTGGATGGGTGGGGACTTTTAATAGTTAGACTATCTGACTTAAGACACTACAAATGTTTAACTGAAACTTGTGTAACAATGTCTGAAAGATATCTCTGCCTCTGCCGCTTGAATTTTAACCATTTCTTACGAAATAATCTGTCCCTCCAAAGTTCCCAAACTTTATGGAACTACAACACTAAACCACTGGAGTGGCCCTTTAAGTTACCAAGGAGACAGCGGCACATTGTATAACATAGTGTTTTTAATTTGTATTGTCTGCAGAGGCAGTATTAATTATTACCTTGAAGAGTTCAAAGAGCATATGATACAGGTGTGATGGGATGTAGGAGATATAGATGGGCTCTCTGATGTTGTTGGCTAGGGGAGAGAAAAAACAACAGTCAATATTCTACTCACACACACACATTAACCATGAGTGTAGGTGTTTGGTCACAGTGTTTTGTGTGTGTCTCACCATTCATCTGCCTCAACTCCAGCTCCGGTGCTCCCAGGTAATACTGCTCACACAGCAACTTAGCGCTCTCGTAGGCGTCTAGAGACAGACAGAGAAAAACAACTGTATTCTTTGCCCTGTACAGACATAAAAGTGACATAAAGATAAAGAGATGTGATAAATACAAGGTTATCATCAGTGTAAACATTACGGCTGATACGTGTGTTGAATCACAGCCAGCTGCTCTGACTTTTTCTGTTCAAACACTGAAAGTGGCCCAGACTGGATGAGCTGCGTGCCAGCTCTGCCCCACTTACTGACCTGCTTTATTTAATGATGTGTGTGTGTGTGGGGGGGGGGGGGCTGTGTTCCTCTATAAGAGAAGCACAAAGGTAACTGAAGGAGTTCTGTTGAAATAATAGACTATGAAAATACATTATCGAATTTTGAAAGCAGTGGGACATTTAAGCCCTTGCTTTGCTGAATATAAAACAAAATGAATAGTTTTTAGATGCACTTCATCTTTGGGGTGTAATATTTTGGCAACCAGCTGGCCAGACACTGCGCTGTCTGGTTAGACCCTGCTGGGACCTTGTTCTCCCACTCCCTGCACATTTTATATGTGCCTTGTCACACTTATCACGTCATCCTCTAAGACAGGCATGTCCATAAAGGGCCGTGTGAGCTCACCAGGCTGAAATCAATTTATCAGCTGATCTCAGCCTTCAGCTGATAACTAAGTGATCCCTTGATGTTGATTGGTTGGCCTGGTGTGCTCCTCCTTGGTAGGAACGAAAACCTGCTCTCAGACATTTGCGTGAAGCCTTGTCAGAATTAAAGCATGAATTCTTGGGTCAAGACTGTGTTTTGTGTTGTCACAGTGACTTTTGACTGCCAAAATCTAATCAGTTCATTGCTGAACCCAAGTGAAAGTTTGCGCCAAATTTGAAGAAGCTTCCTCAAGGTGTTCCTGAGATATGGCATTCACAAGGATGGGACGGACAGACAGACAACCCGAGAACATACGGCCTCTGCTCATGGTTGTTGCCAGCATGGTGGCATTAAATTGATTTTTCTTTTCTATTTAGTTTATTTTTTTCTGTGTTATACACATGATTAACGTTATTCACTTCACCATCAGAGGTTTTAATGTTGTAGCTGATCGGTGTGAACCTCATTACCGTCAGTCAAGCTTCTCTTTCTTCTTACCTCGTGCAACCTCTGTCACATCACATATGGAGTCAATACAGCCAATGGTGTTGGGGTGGGCGGGATTTATGTTGCCATTGAAGACTAGAGCTGCAAGAAATAAGAGGGAATCAGTTATTACTTGTCCTACAACAACTACCACTACTGGTAGTCGTAGATTAATAGCAGAATATATTTACACAGGCCCACACAGGTGAGTGTGTGTGTGTTTGTGTGGGGAGGGTGGGGTAAACTCACTGTGCTGGTTGATGAGCATGCGGATGGAGATGCGGCTGGTGTAGAAGCGGTCCAGGAAGTACTGGATGTTGTGGTCAGTAACAGCGTCCTGCTGGCCGAAGGCATCTTTGTACTCGATGATTCCCTGAGCCATGGTGGGGACCACCTCGTTGTGCCGGTTCCTGATGCCCTGTAAGACCTCCACAAACCTGGGATTGGTGGACAGAGCAGGGCAACAGACAGAAGAGGGAGAACAGAAAGGACAGGTGCAGATGGTTAGGTTAGAGAAAAATAAGCTAAAGTGAAAGCTACGTTATCCTGTCCACTTCTGCTCGGTTTTTGTTTTCTTTGCATGCTACACTCACGTCTCGAGGACTCTCTGGTCGTCAGGGTTCTTGTCCAGAAACTCCAGGATCTCCATGAGACTCTGGATGTACCTGAGAGATCACAAAGACAGGAGAGCAATTGACTCACAGGAGACAGTGGTATCTGGAGCATGGTGGACACGCACATCAACAGTCGCTACAGCCCTGCAGCATCACCAGTACATTCCACAGGAGAGACAGCGAGGGAGGGGGACATAAACACCAACATCCATCAGCAGTCCTGACGGGTGTAGTTTAATATGTGTGTGTGTGTGTTGATGTAATTCAAAGAAGCGTGACTCTGGTTCCCCGAGGCGACCCACCTCCCAGCAGATCACGAGCAGCAGCCTGCTAATCAGTCAGTCCAGTTTGCTGTGTCTTATTAGAGGCTAATGATTGCTCAGCTGCGCTCCATTTTCTGCAACAGCCCACTCTCTATGTGATACTTTCTGGTTCCACGCCTGCTGTGTCTCTTTCAAACACGGTAGCTGTGACACATCTCGTTGCTCAGTTAGTAAAGCACGAAGCTAAATGTAAAATTTAGCTCTCATTTAGTTCCATTCGTATATATAGTTCCAATTTTAGATTATGAAATAATGTTGGCATTTTGCTTGTGTTTTACAAAAAGAGCAAGGACGTATGTCACATTCAGCTTCGTTTGACTTTTTTCCTTGTCAGCTGGACAGAGGAGTCTTGAGGATTGTGGAAAATGCTTCAAAATAGCCAGTGGGAAGTTGTTGCTCTACTGGCCTGTTATGTTTTTCCCTCAAAAGAAGAGAAGAAAACCTGGGGGTGTGGTGAGAAGCAGTTCCTAGAAAGTTCCCAGAAAGACCCCAGAGCATGCTGTCAGGATTTGGAGACAACAACAACATCCACATCTATCACTTAATGCTGCAAATCGTGTCCGTTTTAATGTTTCTCTTTCATTGAATTAACTGTGTACAATCTTTCAGTATCTTCCACAGTCGCTGTACTCTTGTGCCTGACGCTGGAAGCGACTTTGTTTATCACTGTCTCTCAGCAGCGAGGCTGCTGTTCTGAACGCCGTCGCCTTCATCTGCAACAACAAGCAGGCAGGACGAGGAAAAAGAAGAAAGGCGGGGGTAAGAGGAGGAACTGGGACAAAGTTCAGCCACCCTCTCTCCCCCTCTCTGAGACTACAGAGCACTGCTGGCCTACTATTCATAGCAGCTGGATGACGAAGATCGAAAATGAGGAACTAGTCTCTGAACAGAATGAACTTTTGAAAGTGTTTCACAACTGAAGAGTACTGTCTGTACCAAAACAGAAGAGCGTGAGGCCGTGCCGTCAGGGACAACATATCCTTGTACTGTACATTAGAAAAAGAGTCATTCTGAATGCCGCTTAGGTTTTCTGAACAAGGACTCAGCTCCTTTTGTAAAAACAAAAAGACATATGAGGTGTAACAGGACTTTTACTTCAGTGGGATGTTCTCAGTAGTAGCATGTAAGAGCCGTCAGTAGTGAAGTCAGTGAATCAGTCACCAGTCAATCAGATATTCTAGTAAGCCAGTCATTCATTCTGTGAGTACTCATGAGGACGTCTCGACTGCATGTCTCACCAGCTCTGGACCAGGTGGACAGAGGGCGTGGCCAGCATCCGATCAGGCAGCAGGTTGATCTCCTTCATGATGTTGGACAAACGGACAGGAAGCTCCTGACGAAGGAAGACGAACGACGTGCGCTCGCAGGCATTGATGGAACCTGGAGGAGAGAATGGAAGCAGGCACTAAATGAAACCCACTAAGGACATGAAACTAGTTATGACCGGTTTGACACAAACAATCTTAGCTCAAGGTCCACTTATTAGCTTTTGATAGTGCTCTCAACTGCATCTCTCAATCTTCATCAGCAAATTGAGTTTGCTCAGTCGTTATCATTAGAGATGCAGTTTGGAATTGCAGTCAGGAGATAACAAGCGGTCATGCAATGCAGGGGGACTGTAACGACCCCAGCAAACTCCATTCACTGATGAAGGTCATGAGATGTGGTTGAAAGCATTTCAAAAACTCATGTGGACAAGTGGACCGAGACCAAGAACGGCCCAGTTACTGTAGTTTCTCATCAGATCATGAGAAAAACTAGCACAAAACTAAGGGACTGTACAAAGATGATCAGGAGGGCAAGCAGGGCTGAACTTAATGCTGGATAGTGTCACCTGCAGCACAGTCCCGACAACAGGCCAAAATAATATAACAGAGTTACATTGGTGCAGCTTTTTATTGGTGTTCCCTGATCTGACCCTGTCAGACAAACTGAACTGTTGTCTGCATCTTTGATTGAACTACTGACATAACTATTAGTAATTCTATTAATTACAGATCAACAGGTAACATGGGATCTGCAGGCACCTTGTAAACATAGTGATAATAGATACGACGCACTCACCGAAATCCAAGAACTGCTTCATCGACAGAGGAGAAGGGGAGAACTTGGAGAAATGATCGATGTGTTTGGGCACGTTGGCCAGCGCTGAAGCCTTCATCAGAGAGCGAACAAACTTCATTTTGCTGGTCTTCCTCAAAAGTCAATTTCCCAGATAAAAAAAAATAACAGGACATGAAGATGTCCTCTGGCAGAGAGGAGTCCAGGGACAGATGACAGTGCAGGAGATGCTGGCGTTTACAGTCTGCAGCGCCGCACACGACACTATTATTTAACGAGACAACCTCAGCCAATGGGAGAGCGCGGGGGGCGGCAGCCAGCGAATAGGATTCCAGGAATCCCACCTACTTGTACTGTAAGAAGATAGTAAACACGGAGGCGCGCGTGTGTGTGTGACCTGGTCACGTCGGGTTTTACGTAACGTTTCCTCCGTCTGATAAACAGCATGTGTAGCCGTGTCTGCTTCACGTACAGTGGGTAACAATAACACCAGCAGCTCTTTACGTACGCGCTATCAGCGTGCACTTAGAAATGTTTTAAGAGGCTGAAGAGAGATAGTTCACATTTCCACTGCAGTCACACAGCTCAGAACATGGTGGTTCATCAGCACTTCAGAATGTATCTCCACACTGCTCCAACCGTGTGCTTGAAAACATATTCCGTCAGATTTCCCACCTGTTTTTGGAGTTGTGACGGTGTTGGGCCTGTCTGATTCAGGTAGTGCGAAATTACATGTCCAGGCTCTTTCTGTAATACACAAGCAAAAACATTTATACAAGCAAACAATTGTTGTCAGATTCAGATGTTTGGAAATGCTGACTGATGCATGATAGTATATGATTTTACCCTTTTCTGAGCCCTGCCCACTTCAAACCAATGAGAACAGGACAGGCAGCAACCTCTTATGAAACAACCACAAAGCGGGTTTAGATTCCTCTCTGTCTTTTTTCATAAAGCTGGACAACCCTGGATTTTTAACCAGAGTCCTCCGTGTTAGTGCAGAAAAATCTGTGCCTCATATTATGAAACATATGCTCACAGCTTCCTTGTGACATTACAGTCACTCTATATTCACTTAGTGGATTGCTCTTGATTGGACGGTGTTATAGGTGTTACCCAGCAATCAATTTACACAGTACAAAGTCTCTAACAAGTAAGACATGTCTTAAGATTTAATGCTGCAACCTGATTTAAGAAACGGAAACTAGCTGGTACTTAAGAACTTAGGAAGCACTAAACATCCAAACTAAGTAATGGATTAGAGGGCAGAATGCTTTGACTACTTTATGTTGGCTGTTCACAAATTCCTATTCTTGTTTTTTAATCTTCTGACCACTAGTCAACACTATTGTTTTGTTTGTTTCATTGTGAGAACCAGCGTACCAGCATCCTTAATGTACCATCAAGAGTCCCATCACTCTCTCATGCAGGCACAAACACACACACATATTTATAGTGATGATGTGACAGCAGGGACAGAGAGAACACAACATTTGACCAATAACAAAGTCAAGTAAAGGAGAGAGAAGCAGCAGCACACTCACATCACAGGGATTATGTCACTGCATTCCTCGCTGCAGGCCGACTGTAAACATGTTTCTCTGATCGCTGGGCACTGACTTGCTCATTAATCAAGCTGAGGATTCAACAGTCAAATGAAGTGGATATCTTCCAAAGTTACAGTCGTTTTAGTTAAAAAAAAACCCAAAAAAAAAAAAAGAAACAGTCTTTCTGTGAGCTGCAGTAAAGGGATAGCCACAAAACAGGTGACCTTTGTATTAAGAAGGCTGTAACTTCAACTCGATTGGCTGAATCACCTTCACCTTTGCCCCCCATCATCCGCACTGGAAGAGTGAGAGGATCAGCCACATGAACAGGATGATTGCAGCAGTGTTCATATGGGCATCTGACAGACTTGGTTTCAGTGGCGATGATTTGACATTTTTCAGTTCTTCCAAGCTGGATTCAAACTTATCTGTAGCTGTAACAAGCCATGAAGGGACGTATGAGAACTCATTTTCAGTACAAATGAGTCTTTGCTAGACCAGTTTTGTCGCATTTATGACATTTATGACCAAGCAAATATTGTTACGCATCTTCCAAATCTGCAGAGATGTTCATTTAGTTTTACTATGAACCAAAGTCACTCAAGCTAATGTTCTTATTTGGCGTGTCTGAAAAAATGAGGTTTACTCCTGCAATTTACTTACTTACCTAAACATATGAACCTAACCTCACCGCATTCTGTTATGAAAGGCTGTATTTATAGCACTTATTAGCATTGCTTCAAATGTCAGTGGGATTTTGATTGAGATTTTCTGTGTTCTAGAAAAGAGCCCAGAAGTTTCACCTTGGCTCTGTATTTTCTGTTGGGCTTTTTAGTTAAAAAGTTATTCTCAGATTTTTCTGATTTCTAATCATGTTTCATTCAACACTGTGTGTACATACTGTAGCTTGTCTCCAGCTTTAAATGGGCAACACCTCCTCATACCTAAATGACTAAATGGGTCACCTGGCAAAATGACATGATATGTCATATATAGTTTAGGGTGGGTTCATGTTTTGGGTTAAAACAAGTACTTTAGTTATGTAACTTAAGTTAAAACACATGAGGGCAGGCTGTAAATGGAAGTGCAGCTACACACACAGTGAGGAAAATAGTACAGTCTAAGTATAAAATATTAACTGTCAAAACCAAATAGTGAAATCAAATGCAAACAGCAGCAGCTCTTCATTCTCCGTGTCTCCGGGTCAGTGTGTGACGGACGGCAGCAGCTGTCTGTTCTGTATGTTCCTGCCTTGTGTTTTTCTGCAGAGGAACATTCTCTATCAGCCACCAATGCGTCATGTGTGTGGAAAAATTCTGGATGTGTAACCTGAGTGACGGCCTGTTGCACTGCCACCTGCGTTTACTCACTGCGTCGCTCCGGCTGAAGCTGTCTGTGTACATGCTCAAAATAACATCCTACGTTATCAATGTGGTTGATATTCACTTGATATACTTGCTTTTCTCTAAAACAGGTTCACTATATTATCACACTTGTAAAACAAAAAAAAATCCTATGGGATGAAGATTTCAAGACACAACAAAAAGTGTTTTTCAGTGTTTTGTGCTTTTGGAAAACATTTCACTTCCTGACCACCTCTCGCTATTGTTGTCATAGACGCTGTTCCTTCTATTTTTGACCTCCTGATCTTGTTCCTGCATCAGACAACTGACCACCCTCCACTTAAGCAGCCCCTAATATAACTTGTTTACAGTCGAGAAGCTGGGTGGGTGACAGCGGGAGAATACATTACAGTTTAGCTCCCTGCCAGACACTCTACACACACACACACACACACACATTACACAGGCATATCTGTCACACCAGCCTCTGTCATGAAGCAAGTTCATCTGAAGCCTCTACAAGGGGACTAGACTTCGATAAAAAGATCCATGGGTACTGTTTCACAGGACTAATTGTGAGATCTCAAGTGCAGAACAGAGAAGCTGAGGCAGGGTAGGTGCGACATGGAATTTATTAACACTCAAATGGCAACTTGCAGGCAGCAGAATGGCTTGGCCAGGGGTGAGCAGAGGCTGAGACGTAAACCGCTGGGGAGCCAGACAAGGCTGGTGATGAAGGACTGAGCAAGGGGAGTTCAGAAGAGGAGAGTGCTGATACAAAGTAGGGTCCAGGTGGTTCAGGAGTTAGTCACAGGCAGGAGTCGGACCATTGAGGCTTTATGTTGGTGCTTCACACGTGTTCCACACTGGTGCACGTTTCTATCAATTAGATTAGCAAAAACATTATGGAATTTTAAAATTTCCCATTGAGCTGATAAAGATGATGGACAAGCAGGTTTTCACACAGAAAAACTCAGATATCCACTTAACAAGAACAATCCTCCCATCAGAATTGTGTTAAAAGTCCAGTGTTTTGTTTTCATAACCTTAGAATGAGCACCGTCACTTCTCTGAATCGTGCATGTGTGAGAGGCTGGGAGCTGTTTTTTATTGTTAGGATGACAGAGCAGTCAGGTGTTAGAACCTGATGATCAGTGACGACAAACCAAACGCAGGCTCTGGTCAGTGCCTTTTGCCCTTTTAGCTGCCACCACAGGGTCTCCCACATGCTGTGAAGTGGACGGGCGAGGCGTGGGGTATTCAGCTGGTTGAAATCTGCAACCTCACAGCTAGATGCCACTAAATCCCACACACAGGGCTTTAAATCAATACTGAAAATAGTCATCAACAGATGCGCTATTGATTGTTTGAGTAATGTTTGCTAAAAACTACAGTGCCCAGATTACTGAAATCGACTTTATCAGTAGGAACCAGTGAACTACAAACAGAGTCTGGAAGTCAGACACATGGCTACTTTTGGTCTCTGATGAGATTTGTTTGTAATAATAAAAATAATATAATATTACCACTGTCATTCTTTTAAATATAGACAAAGAGTATGAAAGAACAAGTGGATCTTTTGACAATATTAATTATGACTAATAACATTTTTATTATTGTCAGTTAATGGCAATTGAAACAGCCAGAAAACCAATTTCCACTTGAAGCTAATGATGAGAACTTGAAACTAATAGCCAGAAACTATAAACCAGAGTTGATGCTATTCCCTGATCAGTAAGGGTTACGGTTAGGATGTGTTAGACCTTCCCGGAGTCTTCTGCTAATCTGCTAAGACGGGCATGTCCAAACTACTCCATAAAGAGCCGTGTGGCTGCAGGTTGTTGAGGTCAAGAGGTCACCTAGTTATAAGCTGAAGCCTGAGATCAGCTGATTAAATGAGTCCAGCCTGGCGTGCTCCTCCTGCAGCCACACAGCTCTTTATGGAATAGTTTGGACATGCCTGCTCAAAGGCATTCATTTGTTGACATCATTTATTAAACAAATTCAACAAAACAGCTAAACAAAGAAAACCTTAGGATGTTTACACGTAAGTACTGTAAAGGTAAATCTTTCAACTCACTGTCCTCCTCCAGCACTTTCTGTACAAAACACAATTTAAATACTTCTGGAACAAATATTGTACACAAAGGGCCTCAAGATGGTCCTCGTTCCATGTAAATCCTATTAAGTAGTCATAATGTCATTCTTCTTCTGCAGTGCCATTATAACAAATGTCTAATTGATTTGTTACATCTCAGTATATCAACTGATGACCAAGTAATAAAAATTTCCAGTATCTGTACACCAGAGTTAATAGCTTCTGAAACTATTCTCTTACCAGTGACCATGATTGTGACTGTTGACTGTTGTGACTCGACCCATTGCTTCTGTTACTTCTGATACTATATGTCATTATTACACTGCCATTATTGATAATATGTGATTGTTTTGTTACAACTCAGTTTATTTATTAAGGGTAAAATGTATTTGCTACATCTCAGTATATTAGCATAATATGGCTGGATTTAGTGGCATCCAGCCATCATGTGTGATGACACTGAATCCTACACACTGGTTCTTTAAAACTAATTGTCAGAAACTAAAGGCCACTGTCATGTTGTAAAATTCCACGTGAACAACTGGACACATACTGTATTTGGAGGAGCATTTCCTACAGGTTTGTTTCAGGGTGGACTATTCCCTCCAAAAGCCCTTTCCTTGACTTTTTGAGTCACTATAATTAATTCACCAGCAGAAAAACTTGACAAAAGAACTAACAAAGCCAAACCCTAAACCAGCTGTACCTGCCTTATCACCCGCAGTAATTATTATGATTAAGTATCAACACTGGGAATGTTCATTTGGATATAAAGATGTATTCTGGGAATAAATAATATAAAGTAGTCAAGACACTGCACTGATCCTAAGGAGCATACAAATAATGTTGACAGTAAGTATTTCACAGCTTGAAAACATTGTAAAGACTTTTTCATATTTTGAAGCATACATTTTTTCCATCCATGCTCACAGGACAGGTCAGTGATGCTAGTTGCTATGTCTTTTGGCGTGTTACTGTCACCCTGTCAGTTAGGAGAATACAGTACGGGCAGGAACGTGTGTTACATCATGCACATGCAAGTTGGGCACAAGACACAAAGAAAACAGAAACCTAATCATCAAAACATTTGCTAATATTGTACCAATAATAATATTGTGCCTTTTTTGAAGCTCGTCCTGCCACTTAAAAATTGTGCACTCCTGACCTCTTGTGGCTGAAACCTTAAATTGGCTACTTTCTTCTTTCAACTGGCATTTTCTTCACTGGTTCATTTCAAGCATGAGATGAACAGTTGAGTAAGACTCTTAGGCCCTTATCGGTTTGAATTTACATTTTGATCAAGCAGAAGTGTGTGTTTGGATGGAGTTAGAAGCTCTCTGCTTCTGTCACTGAGTCGTCACAGCAAACAGTTTCGATGAAACGTCAGTGCATAGCAGCGCTGGTCTTACTACAGCTAGCAGCGGTAGCAGTAGCTCTGCTTATGGTAGCAGTAACAGTAGAAGTAATATTACAACCCAAAAAATTGGGACTCTAAAACTTCAATAAAAACAGCATGAAGTTTTTTGTAAATGGACTGTGTTTACAATAAGTTTCACAAAGTGTTCTTGAGCCCATGCAGTTATGTCCTTCATCCAGTCATGTGGTCACAAAGTGGTGAACTCGCTCCATCCTCGCTTGTGAACCACTGAGCCTTTCCAGGATGCTCCTTTCATACCCAATCATGATACTATGTGATACTATGTATCATGATACATGATACTATATACTACCTGTTACCAATCAGCCTGTTTACCTGTGGAATGATCCAAACAGGTGTTTTTGGAGCGTTCCACATCTTTCACAGTCTGTTGTTGCTCCTGTCCCAACTTCCTTGAAACGTGTTGCTGCATCAAATTCAGAATAAGCAGATATTTACAAAAATCAATGAAGCTGCTGAGGTCAAACATTAAATATATTGTCTTTGAATTGAATAAAGATTAGCATGATCACATTCTGTTTTATTTATGTTTTCCACAGCGTTGCACTGTTTTTGGAATCATAATAAGCAGGAGTACTGAAAAAATTAACATTTTTTTTTCAATAAATGAAATAATATTGTTCAGAAGTCTCCAGAATCATTGCAGGCAGTATCGAGTAACACTCATATCATATAACGCTTAATGATATGATATCATTGATATTAGCAACTCATTTCAGTTGTGGTCAATAAAACAGACTGCAAACAGTAATTCCTAACAGATACTGAGAACCCAGCATGGTCCTCAGAAGCAGAGTTACTAAAATTAGAAACAATTAATTGATGGAGTATTCAGCACAGTTCAAAGGTTTCCTGCAGCTACTCAACTGGTGCTTCTTGACACACATAAAGTTACCTTTAAAACAACTCAAAACTTAAGTCAACCGCTCCACTGACCTCAGAGCTCATCTGAGAGCCTGCAGCTCACTCGTCTGTGTGTCTCTGTGCTGCTGCAGGCCGCTAGTTTATGATAGAAAACTCCAGATGGGAATGAACAGAGATGACTTCTCTAAAGTCAGCATTGGCATGGAGAAGTCCTGTTTGTTGATTTTGGACTAACTGACAGAGTTTAACCAGGGAGACAAATAATAAACTATACAAGAATGAAACATAATTTACAGAGGAAAATTGGCTTTTTCTCAGAATGCATGCCATCATTTTGCTCAATGACAGTACCAAAATAATATTTGTCTTAAAGTTACTGAGTCCTTTTGGCCAGAAAAATAAATTCTGCTACGAACCAGTGCTGGACGACTTGTTGGACTAGTATCTTTTTATCATATCATTTATTATCATGCCATTACATTGTCCTCTTTATTATCAGGAAGCAGGAAGGTGTTAGTGTCCCAAAACCATTTCCTTCTGTTACTGAGACATTAGAGCAAGTTCACCACAACAAAGCTGCCAGTTTAGATGATTCAGTGGTTTAAACAGTTCCACCATAAACAGGTTCATTATATGGCAAAATTGTGTGGACAAACACACTAATCAGTGGGCTCAGACACCTCAGTCAAAAACAGATCAATGATACGGCCATCTAATAAGTTTGCTGCTGTGTAGTTACTGCAGTAGCACTGGTATTAGTACAAAGCTAATAATAGAGTAAAGACCTTCTGAAAATAGTTCAGGTTTTTAACCTCTAGGTTGTTTACTCATCGACCACCAGGTGGCGCTTAAATGTGTCACCGCATTATGGGAGCGGAAGCCCCAGTGACTCTGTGTGCATCATGTATTATGTGGTTATTCAGTTCTGCTTTTCCTTCTGCTCAGGATGCTGCTCTGCTGTCACTGCACTTGAAAAAGCTTTCTTTTTTTTTGGACATTACAAATTCTAATTGAAAAATGAAAATCCTCCAGATGAATGTCCAGGAGTTATTAGGTTCTACAAATGAAGAAGAAAAAAACTGACACATTTATTAATAAATACTTCAAAATAACATTAGAGGTATATTTCAACAGAGACAGAAGGATGAAATATGTGATAAAATATATGATCATAAGATACGACAGAGGAAAATGCAATGATGCAGCCTCTAAAAGGTTGTTAGATACTATCACTGACTGCACACACAACCATATCTCCCATTTGACAGAATCAAAGTCACACATGTCATCTGCTGAAATATATAATCAATGAAACAGAAGCTTTACATAAGATAAGACCTTATTAATCTCCAGCTGGGGAAACTCAGGTGTTACAGGCAGCAGGCAATAGTAGTAGGAATAATAACAGAATAGGGAAATACAAATTAAAAGTAGACTATATATGTGTGTATTTTATACAAAGAACTATAAAAAACGCCATAAAAATATACATAAAAAAATACACCATATGATCCAAACCATCAACATATCAGCAAAGATAAAGCAACACTGTTCAGTCAGAGCGAGTTCCTCATTTACTGAGGCAGGAGATCTACCTGAAGCTCAAACAACAAATACAGGAAATAAAACAGGAAATTCAAGTGGTAAAGTCTAAATCAGCAACACCTGGTGAAGGAGCGGGTGGGTGTAATCTGTGGGCGGAGGGCATGTTCATGAGAGCACCATCATCAAACCAGGAAGTGGATCTTGAAATAAAAGAAAGCAAACAGACAGCAGTGTCTGCAGTGAGAAACATGTTGGAAATGAGCATAAAGTCTGTGTGGTGGAGCTTCAACTCCACCCTGTGACTCCACTGCTGAACTACGGTTTGAAAAATTCAGCATGGTGGACATTTCCAGAGCTTCTGGCAGGTCCAAACATTCGCTCATTGAGTGTGAACACGTGGCTCCGGTCTTCTCCACGGTACAGATCCTGAGCGGCGGCCTCATCAGCAGCCCGTCTGCCTGCCGAATTTGCTCCCTTGTAGAGGAGCCTGAGTTACAATCAAGTTTTTGAGCCTTTATTTTTTCAGTTAAAAAAACGCATTCACAAGACAAAATAAAATGATGTTTATTAGTTTATTAACACACACCACATTACTAACAGTATACATGCATATCTGGATCCTCTTGTCAAACATGAACATTTTCTTTTTTCTTCATTTCTCTTCTCCTACAGTGTAGAGAGGAAAATCTAGAATGAGCCAAAGTTATTAATAGTTAGAATAATAATTACACATCATAAATCACAGTCTAAACACTGTGAAAGGTTTTTCAAATAATAAGCACATTTCCACACGTTTTAGTCTGATGGTTTAAACTTATTAGTAAATGCTTATTGTTTAGTGGAAAAGCAGCTGTGTGGATTTTGCTCAGTTATGCAAGTATAAGATTTGTTTTATTGTCATGTGCGTGAAGGAGCCTTTAAAAACCTCAAACTTGCAAACACACATGATTTGTTCCCAGCTTTGTCCCATTTGTTGTTCACACCAGATGAAAACAGCCACGAAGTCAAGCCGCGTTTTCAGCAGCGCCGTCTGCAGAGGAATGCAACGAGATGCGGCCGAGAGCTTCAGGGATAAGTAAGTTGCGTGATTACTTGTGTGATTGACGGGATGCAGCGATGCTCCGGCTGCAGCAGGAGGTCCTCGAAGTTGACCTGACAGGTCCCACGTTGCTATGCTCCGTCTCCAGGAGCATCATTCCAACAGGTTCCACGTTGCTATGCTCCGTCTCCAGGAGCATCAATCCAAAACATTCCACTTTCAAACGGAAAGTGTCGGTCAGCCATTTTACAGCCTCATTTCCAGCGTTTTTACACGACTTGTTGAAAAGAAAGTGACATCCAGTCTCGACTATTCACCAGATTTCTACTAAAGTTCGTCTTCCGACTTCGCAAAAAAACACTTCCAGCATGGAAAATGTAAGATTTGAAGGTTTTTTATTTCCAACTTTGGTAATTTGCCATTGAGACTGCCACAGGCCTCACAGCACGCTGCTGGTGTCCCATTAAAGTAGCTGCGTTTGACCAAACTGGCCCCTGTGAAACCATCAACTGTGCACAGGGTGTGCAGAGACCCAGCCGCCCCCCAGCTCTACATCTGTGCTGTATGATAGAGATGAACAATATGACTCCCATTCATTGGAGCCTTTTCATCATATAACATGGATAACTGTCCTGCTGTTAAGATTTGCTCAAAAGAAAGACAGTAAGATAAATAATATTCAGTGATCTGTGTTGTAGAATATATAATATTGTATAGAACACTTTGTAACATATGTAGCATTTGCTAAAATATTCAGCAAAAATATGTAAAACTTGTCATTTAAATGCAAAAGGATCACAGGAATTTAACCAGTTTAATGAACTTTGCACGCACATTTTCCTGTGAGATGCTGCCAGGTGAGCTGTCCTTGATGTAATGCTGGTTTTGGTCACACCAGGGGCCGGATTAACCCACCAGAGGGCCCAGGACTAAAATCACTGGCCCCCTATTAACCCTGTCTGCACATTGTGAATGTGTTAGTCATTAATGTTTGTGGTAACTTGATTGAGTACAGAGGTATTAAGTGTAGTGCATTATCTAAACAGAGATATTGAAGCTATAAAAAATGCTTTTAGCTCAGGGACCCTCTACTAAAAGGGTGCCTTAAGATCATCAAAGTCAAAGTCAAAGTCAGCTTTATTATCAATTCTGCAGTATGTACAGGACAAACAGAGAATCGAAATTGCGTTACTCTTCAACCCTTTGTGACAGGACATATATTAGAAAAGAGATAAATAAGAAAACTGTACAATCTAGATAAAAACTGTACAAACTAAGTAAAAATTGTACAAACTAAACAATGAAACATTGAGAATGTAATAGTGCAAATGTAAACGGTAGTGCAAAAAGAATTAGCTTAACAACTGGTGGTGAATAAAGTGACAGTGTGTTGTTTTCCTGAGGGGAGGAGTTCACATCAGTGAGAGTTTGTAGAGTCCAGGGTGTATACGTGTGTGTGTGTGTGAGTGTGTGTGGTGGGGGCATATCAGAGTCCAGAGTGTGTGTGTGGTGGGGGGCATTTAGAGTCCAGTGTGTGTGTGTGTGTGTGTGTGTGTGTGTGTGTGTGTGTGTGTGGTGTGGTGGTGGTGGTGGTGGGGGGGGGGGGTATTTCAGTGTCCAGCCAGGGAGTGAGTGTGTGTGTGTGTGTGTCATGTGCAAGTGTTGTCTTCAGTTCTTCTTAACTCGTTTGAAATGAATTAAGATACCACAAACCCATTGCTCCTGAAATTTAATGACAATTCTTAAGTAGTTGCTCTTAGTTATTTGTAGAAGATGCATATTATGCATGTGACATTTTTATGCAGTTCAGGACAGAACACAATATGTTTTGCCTCAGTGGTACTGTTGTGTAACCTGTTGTGTAACCTGGTGAAAAATATATTCAACTTAAAGTAGACTTTTTGAAGAATGCACTTCTTCTTTACTATTTCTAATCCACTATAGTATAGCACTTTTTGACCTGGGTATACATGTGTATGTATTGTTGCAGTGCTGCGTGCCCATCGGCTCTGAGAAGAGGACCCCCTGCAGGAAAAGGAAGAGGGTCAGCGTGCCTCAGGAAAAACCGGAAGGCTCCTGTAACCAGGTAAGCACTTGCTTTCACTGTCCTCAACACATTGTACATTGAATTCCACTGGATTAAAAATAATCTCAAATTTAATGGACTGATGTGTAACCAGGTGAAAAATATATTCAACTTAAAGCAAACTTTTGGAAGAATGCACTAAATACACTTTTATGTACTGAGAATTATTGGAGTCTTTAAGTATACTTCAGTATACTCAAGTAGTTCTTTAGTATCATTTGAGTAATACTTGAGTATAGTTGACTTGTAAATAGTTGTGAAGTGTGCTGAAATACACCAGTGAAAATCAGGATTCATGAGCTTCAACACACACTTGCAGTACAATTGTTTTATATCACCAATGTGTTGGAAATATACTTGAATGAAGTGAAATTAAAGTAGACTTCAGTTAAGCTGCTAATAGTGTGTTACAAAGGACTTGAAAATAAGTGTACTTTTCATAAGTACACCTCATTACTATTAAACATATTTGTAATTACAGAGATAAAAAAAATACAATTCATTTTGGTGGAATTTAATGACATATAGTTAAAAGTACACTTTTTAAAAGTTTGTGTCAAACACACTTTAAATGAAGCACAAAAAGTAAAAGTGTACTTATCATGACTTTTCTATACTTCAGCTATATTTCTAATCCACTATAGTATAGCACTTTTTGACCTGGGTATACATGTGTATGTATTGTTGCAGTGCTGCGTGCCCATTGGCTCTGAGAAGAGGACCCCCTGCAGGAAAAGGAAGAGGGTCACCGTGCCTCAGGAAAAACCGGAAGGCTCCTGTAACCAGGTAAACACTTGCTTTTACTGTCCTCAACACATTGTACATTGAATTCCACTGGATTAAAAATGATCTCAAATTGAATGCAATTCCATATACTCATAGTGATTGTTGAGTGGGACAAATGTCACACAAATGTCTGTAAAATGGACAGAACCTACGAGCGGTCCTCGACTTTGACACAGTGGAGCTCTGCAGTGTGTCAGATATACATTGTCTGTTAGTAGTGTGTGACGTCTCTCTGACAGCATTCATGTTCTTCTACAGGTCCAGGGCTTCATTCCTACTAGCCCTACTCCCGACCTCCCGGCCTCCACCCTTCAGCTGAGCCCTGCTGGTGTCCAGGAACATGTCCCACACACTGAGACGCCTCTGATGATCCATGGCTACTGTATTGAAGAGTACAAGAAGATCTACCACTCTGTGGTGGACGAAATGCTCACGTATGTTTCTACGCCATAAAAATGAGAAAAATGTTAAATATGAATTTAGCCTTGGAAATGTGTCAATGACTGACAGACATTCCCCATTTTGAATGTACATTGTTTTAGTTGTAGAAGTAGAATTCTACTTTATTTTCTCCTAAATAAGTGCAGCTTTAATGAAATCATCATCAAATGAATAAAAACACTGCCCCTCTGAAAGAGAATACACTCAAATAGATAATGTACTGGAAACATACTTTGCAATATTTGAGTATGCTTTAAATACGTTTAAGTTTATTCTTTTTTCACTTGGAATGCTAACAACAATTATTTTGTGTCTTTCATTTTTCACAGTTACAAAAGCGGACGGCTTCGCCCATCCAGCCTTCAACTTGGACGCAAAATAAAACAGCGCCTTTGGGAGAAACTGAACCGTCCACGAGTCACCACAGAAGACAGTGATGTTGGACCCCTGAGAATCAAAGAGTCATATGGAGCAGGAGTCTTTCCACCACTCATAGATGTGGACATCTCATATGAACCGGCCCCTCAGCAGCCTACCACCAGCAAAAAAGCCAAACTGCACTGAATGTAGTAATTCAGTAGTACATGAAATAAACAAGTAGCTGAAATAATAATCATCAAATATACATCTAAAATTATAGTGACCCCTGGGAGCTGGTCTTTGCGTCTGGCTGGACCAGCGAGCGCCTCTGGTAGCGTCTTGCACCGAGGCCCATGTACATATACTGCCCCATACGAAGAATATGGTTGGCTGAGGGGTTAATACTGTACATTTTCATAGAGTTTGTAAATAGTTTGTTATGGTCCACAGGTCAGTGGTTTTGGTGCGTCTTGCACCGGTGCATCATGCACCTTTCTTTATTTCTTTGTGCTGGCCTGTGTGTCCGACATAGTAGCAGAAGACAATTTTATTTTTCTCATAAAAGATGAACTGTGAACTGTGAACTCTCTGTGCCCTGTTGCCCGGGGTTTACCACACCAACTACCCTGAAATAGCATAAGCTGTAAAGATGGATTTCTTTGCATTATGTTGAATGTATTTTCTTGAGCTAGAAATACATGCAACTTGATTTCATAACTGAGACTCAGCGCTAGCATCAAAAACTTCAGATGTCAGTGCTTGCAAGAAATGAGGAGTTGGAGGAACAGCGTCAGACCCGACAATGTGCGGATCCACAAAAGACAGGCAGGTGAACAAGAAAAAAGAAGCCGATAGAACAATCTAGACAAGACAATAACAGCAAGATAGAGGGCAATGAAGACCTGAACCCCTCCTGAACTTCTCTCACAGCTAACCACACCAGCCAGCAGTGGACAGAGAGGAGAAGACTTGGCTGTTCAAAGATTTAAATGAAGGTGGACTCTGCTTGGAAACATCATCAAGAGTGAACAAAGTGGTAAGTCATCCTTTACAATCAATCTGAAAGTGTTTCTGGTTAAGTAGCCCCTTCCAAATACCACAGTATGGAACAATAAAGCTATGAATTGGTAATTCATGAGAGTGAATGAAAACATGTAAGCTGCAATGTAATCCAGTAACCAAGCAACATCAAAGACGAAAACAAAGGTACCAAATGTATTGACTGTTATCCTCCCTTCTTTGCAACTCTTCTTTTAGAAAAAGCAGAGGAGTCCCAATGTGACCAGGAAAGGAGACAGCATATATTGTGAGAGAAGACAGGAAATGAAACAGCATGTAGAGCACACGAGACAAAGACCAGAGGAGGCAAGCAGCAAAAAGATGACAAAGCATGCACTGTGAACCCTCTTCTTAGAATAGGTAAATATATATATTTGTTTTATTATTATGAGCATTTCTATACTGATCAATAGTTCTTCTTTTGAAACCATTTTGATGAAAATATTAACAGTTTTTGCACCTTATCTGTCATTTGCCCTTCAGAAAAGGGGAGTCCAGACAATACTCACACCTGTGCTGCAGTGTTCTCCTAAACCAGAGCTACATCCATCTCCTGAGCCAGAGCTGCAGCCATTTCCTGAGCCAGAGCTGCAGCCGTGTCTTCAACCAGAACTGCAGCCATGTCCTCAGCCAGAGCTGCAACCATCTCCGGAGCCAGAGCTATAGCCATCTCATTAGCCAGAGCTGCAGTCACCACCTATGCTAGAGCTGTAGCCCTCCTCTGAGCCAGAGCTGGAGCCATGTCTTCAACCAGAACTGCAGCCATGTCCTCAGCCAGAGGTGCTGCCATCTCCAGAGCCAAAGCTGCAGCTACGTATCTCATAAGCCAAGCTAGAGCCATCTCCTGAGCCAGAACTGCAGCCATCTCCTGAACCAGAGCTGCAGCCATCTCCTGAGCCAGAGCTGGAGCTTGCCTCTGACCCAGTGCTGCAGCCATTTCCTGAGCCCGAGCGAGTGCAAAATACTAAGACAAAGCTGCAGATGTCTCCTGTGCCAGAACTGCAGCTGTTTCCAGTTCCTGTGCTGCAGAAAACTCCTGTGCCAGAGCTGATGTCATCTCCATCGCTAGAGCTGTAGCCCTCCTCTGAGCCAGAGTTGCAGCCATGTCTACAACCAGAACTGCAGCCATGTCCTCAACCACAGCATCAGCCATCTCTTAAACCAGAACTGCAGCCATCTTCTAAGTCAGAACTGCAAACATCTCTTGTGCCAGAGCTGCAGCCATCTCGTGAACCAGAGCTACAGTCATCTCCTTCGCTTGAGCTGTAGCCCTCCTTTGAGCAAGAGCTGCAGCCATCTCTTAAGCCAGAACTGCAGCCATCTCCTGAACCAGAGCTGCAGCCATCTCATGAGACAGAGCTGCAGCTGTCTCCAGTTCCTGTGCAGCAGCCATGTTGTGACCCAGAGCTTCAGCCATCAGTTCCTGTGCTGCAGACATGTCTTCAGCAAGATCTGCAGCCATCTCTTCAGCCAGAACTGCAGCCATCAGTTCAGTTCCTGTGCTGCAGCAATCTCCTGAGCCAGAGCTGCAGCCATCAGTTCCTGTGCAGCAGCAATCTCCTGAGCCAGAGCTGCATCATCTCAGCAAGAGCGACAGCCATCTCTCCTAAGGCAGAGCTGAAGCAATCTCCGATTACAGAATTTCAGCTATCTCCTCACCCAGAGGTCCAGCAGTCTAACAAAGCAGAGCTGCAGCTGTCTCCAGTTCCTGTGCAGCAGACATGTCCTGACCCAGAGCTGCAGCCATCAGTTCCTGTGCTGCAGACACGTCTTCAGCAAGATCTGCAGCCATCTCTTAAGCCAGAACTGCAGTCATCAGTTCAGTTCTTGTGCTGCCGCAATCTCCTGAGCCAGAGCTGCAGCCATCAGTTCCTGTGCAGCAGCAATCTCCTGAGCCAGAGCTGCTTGATCTCAGCAAGAGCTACAGCCATCTCTCCTAAGGCAGAGCTGAAGCAATCTCCGATGACAGAATTTCATCTATCTCCTCACCCAGAGGTCCAGCAGTCTACCAAAGCAGAGCTGCAGCTGTCTCCAGTTCCTGTGCAGCAGCCATGTCCTGACCTAGAGCTGCAGCCATCAGGTCCTGTGCTGCAGACACGTCTTCAGCAAGATCTCTGCAGCCATCTCTTAAGCCAGAACTGCAGTCATCAGTTCAGTTTCTGTGCTGCAGCAATCTCCTGAGCCAGAGCTGCAGCCATCAGTTCCTCTGCAGCAGCAATCTCCTGAGCCAGAGCTGCATCATCTCAGCAAGAGCTACAGCCATCTCTCCTAAGCCAGAGCTGAAGCAATCTCCGATGACAGAATTTCAGCTATCTCCTCACCCAGAGGTCCAGCAGTCTAACAAAGCAGAGCTGCAGCTGTCTCCAGTTCCTGTGCTGCAGCCATGTCCTGACCCACAGCTGCAGCCTTCTCCAGAACCAGACCTGTAGCCATCTCCTGAGCCAGAGCTGCAGAAATCACCTAAACCAGAGCTGCAGCTGTCTCCAGTTCCTGTGCTGCAGCCATCTCCTGAGCCAGAGCTGCAGCCATCAGTTCCTGTGCTGCAGCCATCTCCTGAGCCAGAGCTGCAGCCATCTCTTGTGCAAGAGCTGAAGCAATCTTGTGAGCCAGAGCTGCAGTCATCTCTTAAGCTTGAGCTGTAGCCCTCCTCTGAGCCAGATCTGCAGCCATGTCTTCAACCAGAACTGCAGCCATGTCCTCAGCAAGAGCTGCAGCCATCTCTTAAGCCAGAACTGCAGCCATCTGCTGAACCAAAGCTGCACCCATCTTGTGAGCCAAGCTACAGCCATCCTCTGAGCCAGTGCTGCAGCCATCTCCTGAGCCCGAGTAAAGCAATCGACTAAGACAGAGCTGCAGCTGTTTCCAGTTCCTGTGCTGCAGCTGTTTCCAGTTCCTGTGCTGCAGCTGTTTCCAGTTCCTGTGCTGCAGCGATCTCCTCAGCCAGAGCTGCAGCCATCAGTTCCTGTGCTGCAGAAAACTCCTGTGCCAGAGCTGATGTCATCTCCTTCGCTAGAGCTGTAGCCCTCCTCTGAGCCAGAGTTGCATCCATGTCTTCAACCAGAACTGCAGCCATGTCCTCAACCACAGCTGCAGCCATCTCTTAAACCAGAACTGCAGCCATCTTCTAAGTCAGAACTGCAAACATCTCTTGTGCCAGAGCTGCAGCCATCTCGTGAACCAGAGCTACAGTCATCTCCTTCGCTTGAGCTGTAGCCCTCCTTTGAGCAAGAGCTGCAGCCATCTCTTAAGCCAGAACTGCAGCCATCTCCTGAACCAGAGCTGCAGCCATCTCATGAGACAGAGCTGCAGCTGTCTCCAGTTCCTGTGCAGCAGCCATGTTGTGAGCCAGAGCTTCAGCCATCAGTTCCTGTGCTGCAGACATGTCTTCAGCAAGATCTGCAGCCATCTCTTCAGCCAGAACTGCAGCCATCAGTTCAGTTCCCGTGCTGCAGCAATCTCCTGAGCCAGAGCTGCAGCCATCAGTTCCTGTGCAGCAGCAATCTCCTGAGCCAGAGCTGCATCATCTCAGCAAGAGCTACAGCCATCTCTCCTAAGGCAGAGCTGAAGCAATCTCCGATTACAGAATTTCAGCTATCTCCTCACCCAGAGGTCCAGCAGTCTAACAAAGCAGAGCTGCAGCTGTCTCCAGTTCCTGTGCAGCAGACATGTCCTGACCCAGAGCTGCAGCCATCAGTTCCTGTGCTGCAGACACGTCTTCAGCAAGATCTGCAGCCATCTCTTAAGCCAGAACTGCAGTCATCAGTTCAGTTCCTGTGCTGCCGCAATCTCCTGAGCCAGAGCTGCAGCCATCAGTTCCTGTGCAGCAGCAATCTCCTGAGCCAGAGCTGCTTGATCTCAGCAAGAGCTACAGCCATCTCTCCTAAGGCAGAGCTGAAGCAATCTCCGATGACAGAATTACATCTATCTCCTCACCCAGAGGTCCAGCAGTCTACCAAAGCAGAGCTGCAGCTGTCTCCAGTTCCTGTGCAGCAGCCATGTCCTGACCTAGAGCTGCAGCCATCAGGTCCTGTGCTGCAGACACGTCTTCAGCAAGATCTCTGCAGCCATCTCTTAAGCCAGAACTGCAGTCATCAGTTCAGTTTCTGTGCTGCAGCAATCTCCTGAGCCAGAGCTGCAGCCATCAGTTCCTCTGCAGCAGCAATCTCCTGAGCCAGAGCTGCATCATCTCAGCAAGAGCTACAGCCATCTCTCCTAAGCCAGAGCTGAAGCAATCTCCGATGACAGAATTTCAGCTATCTCCTCACCCAGAGGTCCAGCAGTCTAACAAAGCAGAGCTGCAGCTGTCTCCAGTTCCTGTGCTGCAGCCATGTCCTGACCCACAGCTGCAGCCTTCTCCAGAACCAGACCTGTAGCCATCTCCTGAGCCAGAGCTGCAGAAATCTCCTAAACCAGAGCTGCAGCTGTCTCCAGTTCCTGTGCTGAAGCCATCTCGTGAGCCAGCGCTGCAGTCATCTTCTCAGCCAGAGCTGCAGCGATCTCTCCTATGCAATATCTAAAACAGTCTTCTGAGAGAGACGTGCAGCTGTCTCCAGTTCCTGTGCTGCAGCCATCTCTTGTGCAAGAGCTGAAGCAATCTCGTGAGCCAGAGCTGCAGTCATGTCTTCAACCAGAACTGCAGCCATGTCCTCAGCTAGAGCTGCAGCCATCTCTTAAGCCAGAACTGCAGCCATCTGCTGAACCAAAGCTGCAGCCATCTTGTGAGCCAAGCTACAGCCATCCTCTGAGCCAGTGCTGCAGCCATCTTCTGAGCCCGAGTTAAGCAATCGACTAAGACAGAGCTGCAGATGTCTCCTGTGCCAGAGCTGCAGCTGTTTCCAGTTCCTGTGCTGCAGACATGTCTTCAGCAAGAGCTGCAGCCATCTCTTAAGCCAGAACTGCAGCCATCTCCTGAACCAGAGCTGCAGCCATCTCATGAGACAGAGCTGCAGCTGTCTCCAGTTCCTGTGCAGCAGACATGTTGTGACCCAGAGCTGCAGCCATCAGTTCCTGTGCTGCAGACATGTCTTCAGCAAGATCTGCAGCCATCTCTGAAGCCAGAACTGCAGCCATCAGTTCAGTTCCTGTGCTGCAGCAATCTCCTGAGCCAGAGCTGCAGCCACCAGTTCCTGTGCAGCAGCAATCACCTGAGCACGAGCTGCATCATCTCAGCAAGAGCTGCAACCATCTCTTAAGCCAGAAATGAAGCCATCTCCTGAACCAGAGCTGCAGGCATCTCATGAGACAGAGCTGCAGCTGTCTCCAGTTCCTGTGCAGCAGCCATGTTGTGACCCAGAGCTGCAGCCATCAGTTCCTGTGCTGCAGACATGTCTTCAGCAAGATCTGCAGCCATCAGGTCCTGTGCTGCAGACATGTCTTCAGCAAGATTTGCAGCCATCTCTTAAGCCATAACTACAGCCATCAGTTCAGTTCCTGTGCTGCAGCAATCTCCTGAGCCAGAGCTGCAGCCATCAGTTCCTGTGCAGCAGCAATCTCCTGAGCCAGAGCTGAATCATCTCAGCAAGAGCTGCAACCATCTCTTAAGCCAGAACTGAAGCCATCTCCTGAACCAGAGCTGCAGGCATCTCATGAGACAGAGCTGCAGCTGTCTCCAGTTCCTGTGCAGCAGCCATGTTGTGACCCAGAGCTGCAGCCATCAGTTCCTGTGCTGCAGATATGTCTTCAGCAAGATCTGCAGCCATCTCTGAAGCCAGAACTGCAGCCATCAGTTCAGTTCCTGTGCAGCAGCAATCTCCTGAGCCAGAGCTGCATCATCTCAGTACGAGCTACAGCCATCTCTCCTAAGGCAGAGCTGAAGCAATCTCAAATGACAGAATTTCAGCTATCTCCTCACCCAGAGGTCCAGCAGTCTAACAAAGCAGAACTGCAGCTATCTCCAGTTCCTGTGCTGCAGCCATGTCCTGACCCACAGCTGCAGCCTTCTCCAGAACCAGACCTGTAGCCATCTGCTGAGCCAGAGCTGCAGAAATCTCCTAAACCAGAGCTGCAGCTGTCTCTCCTATGCAACATCTGAAACAGTCTCCTGAGAGAGAAGTGCAGGTGTCTCCAGTTCCTGTGCTGCAGCCATCTCCTGAGCCAGAGCTGCAGCCATCAGTTCCTGTGCTGCAGCCATCTCCTGAGCCAGAGCTGCAGCCATCTCTTGTGCAAGAGCTGAAGCAATCTTGTGAGCCAGAGCTGCAGTCATCTCTGAAGCTTGAGCTGTAGCCCTCCTCTGAGCCAGAGCTGCAGCCATGTCTTCAACCAGAACTGCAGCCATGTCCTCAGCAAGAGCTGCAGCCATCTCTTAAGCCAGAACTGCAGCCATCTGCTGAACCAAAGCTGCACCCATCTTGTGAGCCAAGTTACAGCCATCCTCTGAGCCAGTGCTGCAGCCATCTCCTGAGCCCGAGTTAAGCAATCGACTAAGACAGAGCTGCAGCTGTTTCCAGTTACTGTGCTGCAGCTGTTTCCATTTCCTGTGCTGCAGCGATCTCCTCAGCCAGAGCTGCAGCCATCAGTTCCTGTGCTGCAGAAAACTCCTGTGCCAGAGCTGATGTCATCTCCTTCGCTAGAGCTGTAGCCCTCCTCTGAGCCAGAGTTGCAGCCATGTCTTCAACCAGAACTGCAGCCATGTCCTCAACCACAGCTGCAGCCATCTCTTAAACCAGAACTGCAGCCATCTTCTAAGTCAGAACTGCAAACATCTCTTGTGCCAGAGCTGCAGCCATCTCGTAAGCCAGAGCTACAGTCATCTCCTTCGCTTGAGCTGTAGCCTTCCTTTGAGCAAGAGCTGCAGCCATGTCCTCAGCAAGAACTGCAGCCATCTCTTAAGCCAGAACTGCAGCCATCTGCTGAACCAAAGCTGCACCCATCTTGTGAGCCAAGCTACAGCCATCCTCTGAGCCAGTGCTGCAGCCATCTTCTGAGCCCGAGTTAAGCAATCGACTAAGACAGAGCTGCAGATGTCTCCTGTGCCAGAGCTGCAGCTGTTTCCAGTTCCTGTGCTGCAGACATGTCTTCAGCAAGAGCTGCAGCCATCTCTTAAGCCAGAACTGCAGCCATCTCCTGAACCAGAGCTGCAGCCATCTCATGAGACAGAGCTGCAGCTGTCTCCAGTTCCTGTGCAGCAGACATGTTGTGACCCACAGCTGCAGCCATCAGTTCCTGTGCTGCAGACATGTCTTCAGCAAGATCTGCAGCCATCTCTGAAGCCAGAACTGCAGCCATCAGTTCAGTTCCTGTGCTGCAGCAATCTCCTGAGCCAGAGCTGCAGCCATCAGTTCCTGTGCAGCAGCAATCACCTGAGCACGAGCTACATCATCTCAGCAAGAGCTGCAACCATCTCTTAAGCCAGAACTGAAGCCATCTCCTGAACCAGAGCTGCAGGCATCTCATGAGACAGAGCTGCAGCTGTCTCCAGTTCCTGTGCTGCAGCCATGTCCTGACCCACAGCTGCAGCCTTCTCCAGAACCAGACCTGTAGCCATCTCCTGAGCCAGAGCTGCAGAAATCTCCTAAAAAAGAGCTGCAGCTGTCTCAAGTTCCTGTGCTGAAGCCATCTCGTGAGCCAGCGCTGCAGTCATCTTCTCAGCCAGAGCTGCAGTGATCTCTCCTGTGCAATATCTGAAACAGTCTCCTGAGAGAGAAGTGAAGCTGTCTCCAATTCCTGTGCTGCAGCCATCTCCTGAGTCAGAGCTGCAGCCATCAGTTCCTGTGCTGCAGCAATCTCCTGATCCAGAGCTGCAGCCATCTCATGAGACAGTGCTGCAGCTGTCTCCAGTTCCTCTGCAGCAGACATGTTGTCACCCAGAGCTGCAGTCATCAGTTCCTGTGCAGCAGCAATCTCCTGAGCCAGAGCTGCATCATCTCAGCAAGAGCTACAGCCATCTCTCCTAAGGCAGAGCTGAAGCAATCTCAGATGACAGAATTTCAGCTATCTCCTCACCCAGAGGTCCAGCAGTCTGACAAAGCAGAGCTGCAGCTGTCTCCAGTTCCTGTGCTGCAGCCATGTCCTGACCCACAGCTGCAGCCTTCTCCAGAACCAGACCTCCAGCCATCTCTTAAGCCAGAACTTCAGCCATCTGCTGAACCAAAGCCGCACCCATCTTGTGAGCCAAGCTACAGCCATCCTCTGAGCCAGTGCTGCAGCCATCTTCTGAGCCCGAGTTAAGCAATAAACTAAGACAGAGCTGCAGATGTCTCCTGTGCCAGAGCTGTAGCTGTTTCCAGTTCCTGTGCTGCAGCGATCTCCTCAGCCAGAGCTGCAGCCATCAGTTCCTGTGCTGCAGAAAACTCCTGTGCCAGAGCTGATGTCATCTCCTTCGCTAGAGCTGTAGCCCTCCTCTGAGCCAGAGTTGCAGCCATGTCTACAACCAGAACTGCAGCCATGTCCTCAACCACAGCTGTAGCCATCTCTTAAACCAGAACTGCAGCCATCTTCTAAGCTAGAACTGCAAACATCTCTTGTGCCAGAGCTGCAGCCATCTCGTGAGCCAGAGCTACAGTCATCTCCTTCGCTTGAGCTGTAGCCTTCCTTTGAGCAAGAGCTGCAGCCATCTCTTAAGCCAGAACTGCAGCCATCTCCTGAACCAGAGCTGCAGCCATCTCATGAGACAGAGCTGCAGCTGTCTCCAGTTCCTGTGCAGCAGCCATGTTGTGACCCACAGCTGCAGCCATCAGTTCCTGTGCTGCAGACATGTCTTCAGCAAGATCTGCAGCCATCTCTGAAGCCAGAACTGCAGCCATCAGTTCAGTTCCTGTGCTGCAGCAATCTCCTGAGCCAGAGCTGCAGCCATCAGTTCCTGTGCAGCAGCAATCACCTGAGCACGAGCTGCATCATCTCAGCAAGAGCTGCAACCATCTCTTAAGCCAGAACTGCAGCCATCTCCCGAAACAGAGCTGCAGCCATCTCATGAGACAGAGCTGCAGCTGTCTCCAGTTCCTGTGCAGCAGCCATGTTGTGACCCAGAGCTGCAGCCATCAGTTCCTGTGCTGCAGACATGTCTTCAGCAAGATCTGCAGCCATCTCTTAAGCCAGAACTGCAGCCATCAGTTCAGTTCCTGTGCTGCAGTAATCTCCTGAGCCAGAGCTGCAGCCATCAGTTCCTGTGCTGCAGACATGTCTTCAGCAAGATCTGCAGCCATCTCTTAAGCCAGAACTGCAGCCATCAGTTCAGTTCCTGTGCTGCAGTAATCTCCTGAGCCAGAGCTGCATCATCTCAGCAAGAGCTACAGCCATCTCTCCTAAGGCAGAGCTGAAGCAATCTCAAATGACAGAATTTCAGCTATCTCCTCACCCAGAGGTCCAGCAATCTAACAAAGCAGAGCTGCAGCTGTCTCCAGTTCCTGTGCTGCAGCCATGTCCTGACCCACAGCTGCAGCCTTCTCCAGAACCAGACCTGTAGCCATCTCCTGAGCCAGAGCTGCAGAAATCTCCTAAACCAGAGTTGCAGCTGTCTCAAGTTCCTGTGCTGAAGCCATCTCGTGAGCCAGCGCTGCAGTCATCTTCTCAGCCAGAGCTGCAGCAACCTCTCCTATGCAATATCTGAAACAGTCTCCTGAGAGAGAAGTGCAGCTGTCTCCAGTTCCTGTGCTGCAGCCATCTCCTGAGTCAGAGCTGCAGCCATCAGTTCCTGTGCTGCAGCCATCTCCTGAGCCAGAGCTGCAGCCATCTCTTGTGCAAGACCTGAAGCAATCTCGTGAGCCAGAGCTACAGTCATCTCTTAAGCTTGAGCTGTAGCCCTCCTCTGAACCAGAACTGCAGCCATGTCCTCAGCAAGAGCTGCAGCCATCTCTTAAGCCAGAACTGCAGCCTTCTGCTTAACCAAAGCTGCACCCATCTTGTGAGCCAAGCTACAGCCATCCTCTGAGCCAGTGCTGCAGCCATCTTCTGAGCCTGAGTGAAGTAATCGACTAAGACAGAGCTGCAGATGTCTCCTGTGCCAGAGCTGCAGCTGTTTCCAGTTCCTGTGCTGCAGCGATCTCCTCAGCCAGAGCTGCAGCCATCAGTTCCTGTGCTGCAGAAAAATCCTGTGCCAGAGCTGATGTCATCTCCTTCACTAGAGCTGTAGCCCTCCTCTGACCCAGAGTTGCAGCCATGTCTACAACCAGAACTGCAGCCATGTCCTCAACCACAGCTGTAGCCATCTCTTTAAGCAGAACTGCAGCCATCTTCTAAGCCAGAACTGCAAACATCTCTTGTGCCAGAGCTGCAGCCATCTCATGAGCCAGAGCTACAGTCATCTCCTTCGCTTGAGCTGTAGCCCTCATTTGAGCAAGAGCTGCAGCCATCTCTTAAGCCAGAACTGCAGCCATCTCCTGAACCAGAGCTGCAGCCACCTCATGAGACAGAGCTGCAGCTGTCTCCAGTTCCTGTGCAGCAGCCATGTTGTGACCCAGAGCTTCAGCCATCAGTTCCTGTGCTGCAGACATGTCTTCAGCAAGATCTGCAGCCATCTCTGAAGCCAGAACTGCAGCCATCAGTTCAGTTCCTGTGCTGCAGCAATCTCCTGAGCCAGAGCTGCAGCCATCAGTTCCTGTGCAGCAGCAATCACCTGAGCACGAGCTGCGTCATCTCAGCAAGAGCTGCAACCATCTCTTAAGCCAGAACTGCAGCCATCTCCCGAACCAGAGCTGCAGCCATCTCATGAGACAGAGCTGCAGCTGTCTCCAGTTCCTGTGCAGCAGCCATGTTGTGACCCAGAGCTGCAGCCATCAGTTCCTGTGCTGCAGACATGTCTTCAGCAAGATCTGCAGCCATCTCTTAAGCCAGAACTGCAGCCATCAGTTCAGTTCCTGTGCTGCAGTAATCTCCTGAGCCAGAGCTGCAGCCATCAGTTCCTGTGCTGCAGACATGTCTTCAGCAAGATCTGCAGCCATCTCTTAAGCCAGAACTGCAGCCATCAGTTCAGTTCCTGTGCTGCAGAAATCTCCTGAGCCAGAGCTGCATCATCTCAGCAAGAGCTACAGCCATCTCTTAAGCCAGGACTGCAGCTGTCTCCAGTTCCTGTGCTGCAGCAATCTCATGAGCCCGAGCTGCAGCCATCAGTTCCTGTGCAGCAGCAATGTCCTGAGCACGAGCTGCATCATCTCAGCAAGAGCTGCAACCATCTCTTAAGCCAGAACTGCAGCCATCTCCCGAACCAGAGCTGCAGCCATCTAATGAGACAGAGCTGCAGCTGTCTCCAGTTCCTGTGCTGAAGCCATCTCGTGAGCCAGCGCTGCAGTCATCTTCTCAGCCAGAGCTGCAGCGATCTCTCCTATGCAATATCTAAAACAGTCTTCTGAGAGAGACGTGCAGCTGTCTCCAGTTCCTGTGCTGCAGCCATCTCTTGTGCAAGAGCTGAAGCAATCTCGTGAGCCAGAGCTACAGTCATGTCTTCAACCAGAACTGCAGCCATGTCCTCAGCTGGAGCTGCAGCCATCTCTTAAGCCAGAACTGCAGCCATCTGCTGAACCAAAGCTGCAGCCATCTTGTGAGCCAAGCTACAGCCATCCTCTGAGCCAGTGCTGCAGCCATCTTCTGAGCCCGAGTTAAGCAATCGACTAAGACAGAGCTGCAGATGTCTCCTGTGCCAGAGCTGCAGCTGTTTCCAGTTCCTGTGCTGCAGACATGTCTTCAGCAAGAGCTGCAGCCATCTCTTAAGCCAGAACTGCAGCCATCTCCTGAACCAGAGCTGCAGCCATCTCATGAGACAGAGCTGCAGCTGTCTCCAGTTCCTGTGCAGCAGACATGTTGTGACCCAGAGCTGCAGCCATCAGTTCCTGTGCTGCAGACATGTCTTCAGCAAGATCTGCAGCCATCTCTGAAGCCAGAACTGCAGCCATCAGTTCAGTTCCTGTGCTGCAGCAATCTCCTGAGCCAGAGCTGCAGCCACCAGTTCCTGTGCAGCAGCAATCACCTGAGCACGAGCTGCATCATCTCAGCAAGAGCTGCAACCATCTCTTAAGCCAGAAATGAAGCCATCTCCTGAACCAGAGCTGCAGGCATCTCATGAGACAGAGCTGCAGCTGTCTCCAGTTCCTGTGCAGCAGCCATGTTGTGACCCAGAGCTGCAGCCATCAGTTCCTGTGCTGCAGACATGTCTTCAGCAAGATCTGCAGCCATCAGGTCCTGTGCTGCAGACATGTCTTCAGCAAGATTTGCAGCCATCTCTTAAGCCATAACTACAGCCATCAGTTCAGTTCCTGTGCTGCAGCAGTCTCCTGAGCCAGAGCTGCAGCCATCAGTTCCTGTGCAGCAGCAATCTCCTGAGCCAGAGCTGAATCATCTCAGCAAGAGCTGCAACCATCTCTTAAGCCAGAACTGAAGCCATCTCCTGAACCAGAGCTGCAGGCATCTCATGAGACAGAGCTGCAGCTGTCTCCAGTTCCTGTGCAGCAGCCATGTTGTGACCCAGAGCTGCAACCATCAGTTCCTGTGCTGCAGATATGTCTTCAGCAAGATCTGCAGCCATCTCTTCAGCCAGAACTGCAGCCATCAGTTCAGTTCCTGTGCTGCAGTAATCTCCTGAGCCAGAGCTGCAGCCATCAGTTCCTGTGCTGCAGACATGTCTTCAGCAAGATCTGCAGCCATCTCTTAAGCCAGAACTGCAGCCATCAGTTCAGTTCCTGTGCAGCAGCAATCTCCTGAGCCAGAGCTGCATCATCTCAGTAAGAGCTACAGCCATCTCTCCTAAGGCAGAGCTGAAGCAATCTCCATGACAGAATTTCAGCTATCTCCTCACCCAGAGGTCCAGCAGTCTAACAAAGCAGAACTGCAGCTGTCTCCAGTTCCTGTGCTGCAGCCATGTCCTGACCCACAGCTGCAGCCTTCTCCAGAACCAGACCTGTAGCCATCTGCTGAGCCAGAGCTGCAGAAATCTCCTAAACCAGAGCTGCAGCTGTCTCTCCTATGCAACATCTGAAACAGTCTCCTGAGAGAGAAGTGCAGGTGTCTCCAGTTCCTGTGCTGCAGCCATCTCCTGAGCCAGAGCTGCAGCCATCAGTTCCTGTGCTGCAGCCATCTCCTGAGCCAGAGCTGCAGCCATCTCTTGTGCAAGAGCTGAAGCAATCTTGTGAGCCAGAGCTGCAGTCATCTCTTAAGCTTGAGCTGTAGCCCTCCTCTGAGCCAGAGCTGCAGCCATGTCTTCAACCAGAACTGCAGCCATGTCCTCAGCAAGAGCTGCAGCCATCTCTTAAGCCAGAACTGCAGCCATCTGCTGAACCAAAGCTGCACCCATCTTGTGAGCCAAGCTACAGCCATCCTCTGAGCCAGTGCTGCAGCCATCTCCTGAGCCCGAGTTAAGCAATCGACTAAGACAGAGCTGCAGCTGTTTCCAGTTACTGTGCTGCAGCTGTTTCCATTTCCTGTGCTGCAGCGATCTCCTCAGCCAGAGCTGCAGCCATCAGTTCCTGTGCTGCAGAAAACTCCTGTGCCAGAGCTGATGTCATCTCCTTCGCTAGAGCTGTAGCCCTCCTCTGACCCAGAGTTGCAGCCATGTCTTCAACCAGAACTGCAGCCATGTCCTCAACCACAGCTGCAGCCATCTCTTAAACCAGAACTGCAGCCATCTTCTAAGTCAGAACTGCAAACATCTCTTGTGACAGAGCTGCAGCCATCTCATGAACCAGAGCAACAGTCATCTCCTTCGCTTGAGCTGTAGCCCTCCTTTGAGCAAGAGCTGCAGCAATCTCTTAAGCCAGAACTGCAGCCATCTCCTGAACCAGAGCTGCTGCCATCTCATGAGACAGTGCTGCAGCTGTCTCCAGGTCCTCTGCAGCAGACATGTTGTCACCCAGAGCTTCAGGCATCAGTTCCTGTGCAGCAGCAATCTCCTGAGCCAGAGCTGCATCATCTCAGCAAGAGCTACAGCCATCTCTCCTAAGGCAGAGCTGAAGCAATCTCAGATGACAGAATTTCAGCTATCTCCTCACCCAGAGGTCCAGCAGTCTAACAAAGCAGAGCTGCAGCTGTCTCCAGTTCCTGTGCTGCAGCCATGTCCTGACCCACAGCTGCAGCCTTCTCCAGAACCAGACCTGCAGCCATCTCTTAAGCCAGAACTTCAGCCATCTGCTGAACCAAAGCTGCACCCATCTTGTGAGCCAAGCTACAGCCATCCTCTGAGCCAGTGCTGCAGCCATCTTCTGAGCCCGAGTTAAGCAATCAACTAAGACAGAGCTGCAGATGTCTCCTGTGCCAGAGCTGCAGCTGTTTCCAGTTCCTGTGCTGCAGCAATCTCCTCAGCCAGAGCTGCAGCCATCAATTCCTGTGCTGCAGAAAAATCCTGTGCCAGAGCTGATGTCATCTCCTTCGCTAGAGCTGTAGCCCTCCTCTGAGCCAGAGTTGCAGCCATGTCTACAACCAGAACTGCAGCCATGTCCTCAACCACAGCTGTAGCCATCTCTTAAACCAGAACTGCAGCCATCTTCTAAGCCAGAACTGCAAACATCTCTTGTGCCAGAGCTGCAGCCATCTCGTAAGCCAGAGCTACAGTCATCTCCTTCGCTTGAGCTGTAGCCTTCCTTTGAGCAAGAGCTGCAGCCATGTCCTCAGCAAGAGCTGCAGCCATCTCTTAAGCCAGAACTGCAGCCATCTGCTGAACCAAAGCTGCACCCATCTTGTGAGCCAAGCTACAGCCATCCTCTGAGCCAGTGCTGCAGCCATCTTCTGAGCCCGAGTTAAGCAATCGACTAAGACAGAGCTGCAGATGTCTCCTGTGCCAGAGCTGCAGCTGTTTCCAGTTCCTGTGCTGCAGACATGTCTTCAGCAAGAGCTGCAGCCATCTCTTAAGCCAGAACTGCAGCCATCTCCTGAACCAGAGCTGCAGCCATCTCATGAGACAGAGCTGCAGCTGTCTCCAGTTCCTGTGCAGCAGACATGTTGTGACCCACAGCTGCAGCCATCAGTTCCTGTGCTGCAGACATGTCTTCAGCAAGATCTGCAGCCATCTCTTCAGCCAGAACTGCAGCCATCAGTTCAGTTCCTGTGCTGCAGCAATCTCCTGAGCCAGAGCTGCAGCCATCAGTTCCTGTGCAGCAGCAATCACCTGAGCACGAGCTACATCATCTCAGCAAGAGCTGCAACCATCTCTTAAGCCAGAACTGAAGCCATCTCCTGAACCAGAGCTGCAGGCATCTCATGAGACAGAGCTGCAGCTGTCTCCAGTTCCTGTGCTGCAGCCATGTCCTGACCCACAGCTGCAGCTTTCTCCAGAACCAGACCTGTAGCCATCTCGTGAGCCAGCGCTGCAGTCATCTTCTCAGCCAGAGCTGCAGTGATCTCTCCTATGCAATATCTGAAACAGTCTCCTGAGAGAGAAGTGAAGCTGTCTCCAATTCCTGTGCTGCAGCCATCTCCTGAGTCAGAGCTGCAGCCATCAGTTCCTGTGCTGCAGCAATCTCCTGATCCAGAGCTGCAGCCATCTCATGAGACAGTGCTGCAGCTGTCTCCAGTTCCTCTGCAGCAGACATGTTGTCACCCAGAGCTGCAGTCATCAGTTCCTGTGCAGCAGCAATCTCCTGAGCCAGAGCTGCATCATCTCAGCAGGGCTACAGCCATCTCTCCTAAGGCAGAGCTGAAGCAATCTCAGATGACAGAATTTCAGCTATCTCCTCACCCAGAGGTCCAGCAGTCTAACAAAGCAGAGCTGCAGCTGTCTCCAGTTCCTGTGCTGCAGCCATGTCCTGACCCACAGCTGCAGCCTTCTCCAGAACCAGACCTCCAGCCATCTCTTAAGCCAGAACTTCAGCCATCTGCTGAACCAAAGCCGCACCCATCTTGTGAGCCAAGCTACAGCCATCCTCTGAGCCAGTGCTGCAGCCATCTTCTGAGCCCGAGTTAAGCAATAAACTAAGACAGAGCTGCAGATGTCTCCTGTGCCAGAGCTGTAGCTGTTTCCAGTTCCTGTGCTGCAGCGATCTCCTCAGCCAGAGCTGCAGCCATCAGTTCCTGTGCTGCAGAAAACTCCTGTGCCAGAGCTGATGTCATCTCCTTCGCTAGAGCTGTAGCCCTCCTCTGAGCCAGAGTTGCAGCCATGTCTACAACCAGAACTGCAGCCATGTCCTCAACCACAGCTGTAGCCATCTCTTAAACCAGAACTGCAGCCATCTTCTAAGCTAGAACTGCAAACATCTCTTGTGCCAGAGCTGCAGCCATCTCGTGAGCCAGAGCTACAGTCATCTCCTTCGCTTGAGCTGTAGCCCTCCTTTGAGCAATAGCTGCAACCATCTCTTAAGCCAGAACTGCAGCCATCTCCTGAACCAGAGCTGCAGCCATCTCATGAGACAGAGCTGCAGCTGTCTCCAGTTCCTGTGCAGCAGCCATGTTGTGACCCAGAGCTTCAGCCATCAGTTCCTGTGCTGCAGACATGTCTTCAGCAAGATCTGCAGCCATCTCTTAAGCCAGAACTGCAGCCATCAGTTCAGTTCCTGTGCTGCAGCAATCTCCTGAGCCAGAGCTACAGCCATCAGTTCCTGTACTGCAGACATGTCTTCAGCAAGATCTGCAGCCATCTCTTAATCCAGAACTGCAGCCATCAGTTCAGTTCCTGTGCTGCAGTAATCTCCTGAACCAGAGCTGCAGCCATCTCATGAGACAGAGCTGCAGCTGTCTCCAGTTCCTGTGCAGCAGCCATGTTGTGACCCACAGCTGCAGCCATCAGTTCCTGTGCTGCAGACATGTCTTCAGCAAGATCTGCAGCCATCTCTGAAGCCAGAACTGCAGCCATCAGTTCAGTTCCTGTGCTGCAGCAATCTCCTGAGCCAGAGCTGCAGCCATCAGTTCCTGTGCAGCAGCAATCACCTGAGCACGAGCTGCATCATCTCAGCAAGAGCTGCAACCATCTCTTAAGCCAGAACTGCAGCCATCTCCCGAAACAGAGCTGCAGCCATCTCATGAGACAGAGCTGCAGCTGTCTCCAGTTCCTGTGCAGCAGCCATGTTGTGACCCAGAGCTGCAGCCATCAGTTCCTGTGCTGCAGACATGTCTTCAGCAAGATCTGCAGCCATCTCTTAAGCCAGAACTGCAGCCATCAGTTCAGTTCCTGTGCTGCAGTAATCTCCTGAGCCAGAGCTGCATCATCTCAGCAAGAGCTACAGCCATCTCTCCTAAGGCAGAGCTGAAGCAATCTCAAATGACAGAATTTCAGCTATCTCCTCACCCAGAGGTCCAGCAATCTAACAAAGCAGAGCTGCAGCTGTCTCCAGTTCCTGTGCTGCAGCCATGTCCTGACCCACAGCTGCAGCCTTCTCCAGAACCAGACCTGTAGCCATCTCCTGAGCCAGAGCTGCAGCCATGTCTTCAACCAGAACTGCAGCCATGTCCTCAGCAAGAGCTGCAGCAATCTCTTAAGCAAGAACTGCGCCCATCTTGTGAGCCAAGCTACAGCCATCCTCTGAGCCAGTGCTGCAGCCATCTTCTGAGCCCGAGTGAAGCAATCGACTAGGACAGAGCTGCAGATTTCTCCTGTGCCAGAGCTGCAGCTGTTTCCAGTTCCTGTGCTGCAGAAAAATCCTGTGCCAGAGCTGTAGTCATCTCCTTCGCTAGAGCTTTAGCCCTCCTCTGAGCCAGAGTTGCAGCCATGTCTACAACCAGAACTGCAGCCATGTCCTCAACCACAGCTGTAGCCATCTCTTAAACCAGAACTGCAGCCATCTTCTAAGCCAGAACTTCAGCCATCTCGTGAGCCAGAGCTACAGTCATCTCCTTCGCTTGAGCTGTAGCCCTCCTTTGAGCAATAGCTGCAACCATCTCTTAAGCCAGAACTGCAGCCATCTCCTGAACCAGAGCTGCAGCCATCTCATGAGACAGAGCTGCAGCTGTCTCCAGTTCCTGTGCAGCAGCCATGTTGTGACCCAGAGCTTCAGCCATCAGTTCCTGTGCTGCAGACATGTCTTCAGCAAGATCTGCAGCCATCTCTTAAGCCAGAACTGCAGCCATCAGTTCAGTTCCTGTGCTGCAGCAATCTCCTGAGCCAGAGCTACAGCCATCAGTTCCTGTACTGCAGACATGTCTTCAGCAAGATCTGCAGCCATCTCTTAATCCAGAACTGCAGCCATCAGTTCAGTTCCTGTGCTGCAGTAATCTCCTGAGCCAGAGCTGCATCATCTCAGCAAGAGCTACAGCCATCTCTCCTAAGGCAGAGCTGAAGCAATCTCCGATGACAGAATTTCAGCTATCTCCTTACCCAGAGGTCCAGCAGTCTAACAAAGCAGAGCTGCAGCTGTCTCCAGTTCCTGTGCTGCAGCCATGTCCTGACCCACAGCTGCAGCCTTCTCCAGAACCAGAACTGCAGCCATCTCCTGAGCCAGAGCTGCAGAAATCTCCTAAGCCAGAGCTGCAGCTGTCTCAAGTTCCTGTGCTGAAGCCATCTCGTGAGCCGGCGCTGCAGTCATCTTCTCAGCCAGAGCTGCAGCGATCTCTCCTATGCAATATCTGAAACAGTCTCCTGAGAGAGAAGTGCAGCTGTCTCCAGTTCCTGTGCTGCAGCCATCTCCTGAGTCAGAGCTGCAGCCATCAGTTCCTGTGCTGCAGCCATCTCCGGAGCCAGAGCTGCAGCCATCTCTTGTGCAAGACCTGAAGCAATCTTGTGAGCCAGAGCTGCGGTCATCTCTTAAGCTTGTGCTGTAGCCCTCCTCTGAGCCAGAGCTGCAGCCATGTCTTCAACCAGAACTGCAGCCATGTCCTCAGCAAGAGCTGCAGCCATCTCTTAAGCAAGAACTGCGCCCATCTTGTGAGCCAAGCTACAGCCATCCTCTGAGCCAGTGCTGCAGCCATCTTCTGAGCCCGAGTGAAGCAATCGACTAGGACAGAGCTGCAGATTTCTCCTGTGCCAGAGCTGCAGCTGTTTCCAGTTCCTGTGCTGCAGAAAAATCCTGTGCCAGAGCTGTAGTCATCTCCTTCGCTAGAGCTTTAGCCCTCCTCTGAGCCAGAGTTGCAGCCATGTCTACAACCAGAACTGCAGCCATGTCCTCAACCACAGCTGTAGCCATCTCTTAAACCAGAACTGCAGCCATCTTCTAAGCCAGAACTTCAGCCATCTCGTGAGCCAGAGCTACAGTCATCTCCTTCGCTTGAGCTGTAGCCCTCCTTTGAGCAATAGCTGCAACCATCTCTTAAGCCAGAACTGCAGCCATCTCCTGAACCAGAGCTGCAGCCATCTCATGAGACAGAGCTGCAGCTGTCTCCAGTTCCTGTGCAGCAGCCATGTTGTGACCCAGAGCTTCAGCCATCAGTTCCTGTGCTGCAGACATGTCTTCAGCAAGATCTGCAGCCATCTCTTAAGCCAGAACTGCAGCCATCAGTTCAGTTCCTGTGCTGCAGCAATCTCCTGAGCCAGAGCTACAGCCATCAGTTCCTGTGCTGCAGACATGTCTTCAGCAAGATCTGCAGCCATCTCTTAATCCAGAACTGCAGCCATCAGTTCAGTTCCTGTGCTGCAGTAATCTCCTGAGCCAGAGCTGCATCATCTCAGCAAGAGCTACAGCCATCTCTCCTAAGGCAGAGCTGAAGCAATCTCCGATGACAGAATTTCAGCTATCTCCTTACCCAGAGGTCCAGCAGTCTAACAAAGCAGAGCTGCAGCTGTCTCCAGTTCCTGTGCTGCAGCCATGTCCTGACCCACAGCTGCAGCCTTCTCCAGAACCAGAACTGCAGCCATCTCCTGAGCCAGAGCTGCAGAAATCTCCTAAGCCAGAGCTGCAGCTGTCTCAAGTTCCTGTGCTGAAGCCATCTCGTGAGCCGGCGCTGCAGTCATCTTCTCAGCCAGAGCTGCAGCGATCTCTCCTATGCAATATCTGAAACAGTCTCCTGAGAGAGAAGTGCAGCTGTCTCCAGTTCCTGTGCTGCAGCCATCTCCTGAGTCAGAGCTGCAGCCATCAGTTCCTGTGCTGCAGCCATCTCCGGAGCCAGAGCTGCAGCCATCTCTTGTGCAAGACCTGAAGCAATCTTGTGAGCCAGAGCTGCGGTCATCTCTTAAGCTTGTGCTGTAGCCCTCCTCTGAGCCAGAGCTGCAGCCATGTCTTCAACCAGAACTGCAGCCATGTCCTCAGCAAGAGCTGCAGCCATCTCTGAAGCCAGAACTGCACCCATCTTGTGAGCCAAGCTACAGCCATCCTCTGAGCCAGTGCTGCAGCCATCTTCTGAGCCCGAGTGAAGCAATCGACGAGGACAGAGCTGCAGATTTCTCCTGTGCCAGAGCTGCAGCTGTTTCCAGTTCCTGTGCTGCAGAAAAATCCTGTGCCAGAGCTGTAGTCATCTCCTTCGCTAGAGCTTTAGCCCTCCTCTGAGCCAGAGTTGCAGCCATGTCTACAACCAGAACTGCAGCCATGTCCTCAACCACAGCTGTAGCCATCTCTTAAACCAGAACTGCAGCCATCTTCTAAGCCAGAACTTCAGCCATCTCGTGAGCCAGAGCTACAGTCATCTCCTTCGCTTGAGCTGTAGCCCTCCTTTGAGCAATAGCTGCAACCATCTCTTAAGCCAGAACTGCAGCCATCTCCTCAACCAGAGCTGCAGCCATCTCATGAGACAGAGCTGCAGCTGTCTCCAGTTCCTGTGCAGCAGCCATGTTGTGACCCAGAGCTGCAGCCATCAGTTCCTGTGCTGCAGACATGTCGTCAGCAAGATCTGCAGCCATCTCTTAAGCCAGAACTGCAGCCATCAGTTCAGTTCCTGTGCTGCAGCAATCTCCTGAGACAGAGCTACAGCCATCAGTTCCTGTGCAGCAGCAATCTCCTGAGCCAGAGCTGCATCATCTCAGCAAGAGCTACAGCCATCTCTCCTAAGGCAGAGCTGAAGCAATCTCCGATGACAGAATTTCAGCTATCTCCTCACCCAGAGGTCCAGCAGTCTAACAAAGCAGAGCTGCAGCTGTCTCCAGTTCCTGTGCTGAAGCCATCTCGTGAGCAAGCGCTGCAGTCATTTTCTCAGCCAGAGCTGCAGCGATCTCTCCTATGCAATATCTGAAACAGTCTCCTGAGAGAGAAGTGCAGCTGTCTCCAGTTCCTGTGCTGCAGCCATCTCCTGAGTCAGAGCTGCACCCATCAGTTCCTGTGCTGCAGCCATCTCCGGAGCCAGAGCTGCAGCCATCTCTTGTGCAAGACCTGAAGCAATCTTGTGAGCCAGAGCTGCGGTCATCTCTTAAGCTTGTGCTGTAGCCCTCCTCTGAGCCAGAGCTGCAGCCATGTCTTCAACCAGACCTGCAGCCATGTCCTCAGCAAGAGCTGCAGCCATCTCTGAAGCCAGAACTGCACCCATCTTGTGAGCCAAGCTACAGCCATCCTCTGAGCCAGTGCTGCAGCCATCTTCTGAGCCCGAGTGAAGCAATCGACTAGGACAGAGCTGCAGATTTCTCCTGTGCCAGAGCTGCAGCTGTTTCCAGTTCCTGTGCTGCAGAAAAATCCTGTGCCAGAGCTGTAGTCATCTCCTTCGCTAGAGCTTTAGCCCTCCTCTGAGCCAGAGTTGCAGCCATGTCTACAACCAGAACTGCAGCCATGTCCTCAACCACAGCTGTAGCCATCTCTTAAACCAGAACTGCAGCCATCTTCTAAGCCAGAACTTCAGCCATCTCGTGAGCCAGAGCTACAGTCATCTCCTTCGCTTGAGCTGTAGCCCTCCTTTGAGCAATAGCTGCAACCATCTCTTAAGCCAGAACTGCAGCCATCTCCTCAACCAGAGCTGCAGCCATCTCATGAGACAGAGCTGCAGCTGTCTCCAGTTCCTGTGCAGCAGCCATGTTGTGACCCAGAGCTTCAGCCATGAGTTCCTGTGCTGCAGACATGTCTTCAGCAAGATCTGCAGCCATCTCTTAAGCCAGAACTGCAGCCATCAGTTCAGTTCCTGTGCTGCAGCAATCTCCTGAGCCAGAGCTACAGCCATCAGTTCCTGTGCAGCAGCAATCTCCTGAGCCAGAGCTGCATCATCTCAGCAAGAGCTACAGCCATCTCTCCTAAGGCAGAGCTGAAGCAATCTCCGATGACAGAATTTCAGCTATCTCCTCACCCAGAGGTCCAGCAGTCTAACAAAGCAGAGCTGCAGCTGTCTCCAGTTCCTGTGCTGAAGCCATCTCGTGAGCAAGCGCTGCAGTCATTTTCTCAGCCAGAGCTGCAGCGATCTCTCCTATGCAATATCTGAAACAGTCTCCTGAGAGAGAAGTGCAGCTGTCTCCAGTTCCTGTGCTGCAGCCATCTCCTGAGTCAGAGCTGCACCCATCAGTTCCTGTGCTGCAGCCATCTCCGGAGCCAGAGCTGCAGCCATCTCTTGTGCAAGACCTGAAGCAATCTTGTGAGCCAGAGCTGCGGTCATCTCTTAAGCTTGTGCTGTAGCCCTCCTCTGAGCCAGAGCTGCAGCCATGTCTTCAACCAGAACTGCAGCCATGTCCTCAGCAAGAGCTGCAGCCATCTCTAAAGCCAGAACTGCACCCATCTTGTGAGCCAAGCTACAGCCATCCTCTGAGCCAGTGCTGCAGCCATCTTCTGAGCCCGAGTGAAGCAATCGACTAGGACAGAGCTGCAGATTTCTCCTGTGCCAGAGCTGCAGCTGTTTCCAGTTCCTGTGCTGCAGAAAAATCCTGTGCCAGAGCTGTAGTCATCTCCTTCGCTAGAGCTTTAGCCCTCCTCTGAGCCAGAGTTGCAGCCATGTCTACAACCAGAACTGCAGCCATGTCCTCAACCACAGCTGTAGCCATCTCTTAAACCAGAACTGCAGCCATCTTCTAAGCCAGAACTTCAGCCATCTCGTGAGCCAGAGCTACAGTCATCTCCTTCGCTTGAGCTGTAGCCCTCCTTTGAGCAATAGCTGCAACCATCTCTTAAGCCAGAACTGCAGCCATCTCCTCAACCAGAGCTGCAGCCATCTCATGAGACAGAGCTGCAGCTGTCTCCAGTTCCTGTGCAGCAGCCATGGTGTGACCCAGAGCTTCAGCCATGAGTTCCTGTGCTGCAGACATGTCTTCAGCAAGATCTGCAGCCATCTCTTAAGCCAGAACTGCAGCCATCAGTTCAGTTCCTGTGCTGCAGCAATCTCCTGAGCCAGAGCTACAGCCATCAGTTCCTGTGCAGCAGCAATCTCCTGAGCCAGAGCTGCATCATCTCAGCAAGAGCTACAGCCATCTCTCCTAAGGCAGAGCTGAAGCAATCTCCGATGACAGAATTTCAGCTATCTCCTCACCCAGAGGTCCAGCAGTCTAACAAAGCAGAGCTGCAGCTGTCTCCAGTTCCTGTGCTGAAGCCATCTCGTGAGCAAGCGCTGCAGTCATTTTCTCAGCCAGAGCTGCAGCGATCTCTCCTATGCAATATCTGAAACAGTCTCCTGAGAGAGAAGTGCAGCTGTCTCCAGTTCCTGTGCTGCAGCCATCTCCTGAGTCAGAGCTGCACCCATCAGTTCCTGTGCTGCAGCCATCTCCGGAGCCAGAGCTGCAGCCATCTCTTGTGCAAGACCTGAAGCAATCTTGTGAGCCAGAGCTGCGGTCATCTCTTAAGCTTGTGCTGTAGCCCTCCTCTGAGCCAGAGCTGCAGCCATGTCTTCAACCAGAACTGCAGCCATGTCCTCAGCAAGAGCTGCAGCCATCTCTGAAGCCAGAACTGCACCCATCTTGTGAGCCAAGCTACAGCCATCCTCTGAGCCAGTGCTGCAGCCATCTTCTGAGCCCGAGTGAAGCAATCGACTAGGACAGAGCTGCAGATTTCTCCTGTGCCAGAGCTGCAGCTGTTTCCAGTTCCTGTGCTGCAGAAAAATCCTGTGCCAGAGCTGTAGTCATCTCCTTCGCTAGAGCTTTAGCCCTCCTCTGAGCCAGAGTTGCAGCCATGTCTACAACCAGAACTGCAGCCATGTCCTCAACCACAGCTGTAGCCATCTCTTAAACCAGAACTGCAGCCATCTTCTAAGCCAGAACTTCAGCCATCTCGTGAGCCAGAGCTACAGTCATCTCCTTCGCTTGAGCTGTAGCCCTCCTTTGAGCAATAGCTGCAACCATCTCTTAAGCCAGAACTGCAGCCATCTCCTCAACCAGAGCTGCAGCCATCTCATGAGACAGAGCTGCAGCTGTCTCCAGTTCCTGTGCAGCAGCCATGTTGTGACCCAGAGCTGCAGCCATCAGTTCCTGTGCTGCAGACATGTCTTCAGCAAGATCTGCAGCCATCTCTTAAGCCAGAACTGCAGCCATCAGTTCAGTTCCTGTGCTGCAGCAATCTCCTGAGCCAGAGCTACAGCCATCAGTTCCTGTGCAGCAGCAATCTCCTGAGCCAGAGCTGCATCATCTCAGCAAGAGCTACAGCCATCTCTCCTAAGGCAGAGCTGAAGCAATCTCCGATGACAGAATTTCAGCTATCTCCTCACCCAGAGGTCCAGCAGTCTAACAAAGCAGAGCTGCAGCTGTCTCCAGTTCCTGTGCTGAAGCCATCTCGTGAGCAAGCGCTGCAGTCATTTTCTCAGCCAGAGCTGCAGCGATCTCTCCTATGCAATATCTGAAACAGTCTCCTGAGAGAGAAGTGCAGCTGTCTCCAGTTCCTGTGCTGCAGCCATCTCCTGAGTCAGAGCTGCACCCATCAGTTCCTGTGCTGCAGCCATCTCCGGAGCCAGAGCTGCAGCCATCTCTTGTGCAAGACCTGAAGCAATCTTGTGAGCCAGAGCTGCGGTCATCTCTTAAGCTTGTGCTGTAGCCCTCCTCTGAGCCAGAGCTGCAGCCATGTCTTCAACCAGAACTGCAGCCATGTCCTCAGCAAGAGCTGCAGCCATCTCTGAAGCCAGAACTGCACCCATCTTGTGAGCCAAGCTACAGCCATCCTCTGAGCCAGTGCTGCAGCCATCTTCTGAGCCCGAGTGAAGCAATCGACTAGGACAGAGCTGCAGATTTCTCCTGTGCCAGAGCTGCAGCTGTTTCCAGTTCCTGTGCTGCAGAAAAATCCTGTGCCAGAGCTGTAGTCATCTCCTTCGCTAGAGCTTTAGCCCTCCTCTGAGCCAGAGTTGCAGCCATGTCTACAACCAGAACTGCAGCCATGTCCTCAACCACAGCTGTAGCCATCTCTTAAACCAGAACTGCAGCCATCTTCTAAGCCAGAACTTCAGCCATCTCGTGAGCCAGAGCTACAGTCATCTCCTTCGCTTGAGCTGTAGCCCTCCTTTGAGCAATAGCTGCAACCATCTCTTAAGCCAGAACTGCAGCCATCTCCTCAACCAGAGCTGCAGCCATCTCATGAGACAGAGCTGCAGCTGTCTCCAGTTCCTGTGCAGCAGCCATGTTGTGACCCAGAGCTGCAGCCATCAGTTCCTGTGCTGCAGACATGTCTTCAGCAAGATCTGCAGCCATCTCTTAAGCCAGAACTGCAGCCATCAGTTCAGTTCCTGTGCTGCAGCAATCTCCTGAGCCAGAGCTACAGCCATCAGTTCCTGTGCTGCAGACATGTCTTCAGCAAGATCTGCAGCCATCTCTTAAGCCAGAACTGCAGCCATCAGTTCAGTTCCTGTGCTGCAGCAATCTCCTGAGCCAGAGCTACAGCCATCAGTTCCTGTGCAGCAGCAATCTCCTGAGCCAGAGCTGCATCATCTCAGCAAGAGCTACAGCCATCTCTCCTAAGGCAGAGCTGAAGCAATCTCCGATGACAGAATTTCAGCTATCTCCTCACCCAGAGGTCCAGCAGTCTAACAAAGCAGAGCTGCAGCTGTCTCCAGTTCCTGTGCTGAAGCCATCTCGTGAGCAAGCGCTGCAGTCATTTTCTCAGCCAGAGCTGCAGCGATCTCTCCTATGCAATATCTGAAACAGTCTCCTGAGAGAGAAGTGCAGCTGTCTCCAGTTCCTGTGCTGCAGCCATCTCCTGAGTCAGAGCTGCACCCATCAGTTCCTGTGCTGCAGCCATCTCCGGAGCCAGAGCTGCAGCCATCTCTTGTGCAAGACCTGAAGCAATCTTGTGAGCCAGAGCTGCGGTCATCTCTTAAGCTTGTGCTGTAGCCCTCCTCTGAGCCAGAGCTGCAGCCATGTCTTCAACCAGAACTGCAGCCATGTCCTCAGCAAGAGCTGCAGCCATCTCTGAAGCCAGAACTGCACCCATCTTGTGAGCCAAGCTACAGCCATCCTCTGAGCCAGTGCTGCAGCCATCTTCTGAGCCCGAGTGAAGCAATCGACTAGGACAGAGCTGCAGATTTCTCCTGTGCCAGAGCTGCAGCTGTTTCCAGTTCCTGTGCTGCAGAAAAATCCTGTGCCAGAGCTGTAGTCATCTCCTTCGCTAGAGCTTTAGCCCTCCTCTGAGCCAGAGTTGCAGCCATGTCTACAACCAGAACTGCAGCCATGTCCTCAACCACAGCTGTAGCCATCTCTTAAACCAGAACTGCAGCCATCTTCTAAGCCAGAACTTCAGCCATCTCGTGAGCCAGAGCTACAGTCATCTCCTTCGCTTGAGCTGTAGCCCTCCTTTGAGCAATAGCTGCAACCATCTCTTAAGCCAGAACTGCAGCCATCTCCTCAACCAGAGCTGCAGCCATCTCATGAGACAGAGCTGCAGCTGTCTCCAGTTCCTGTGCAGCAGCCATGTTGTGACCCAGAGCTGCAGCCATCAGTTCCTGTGCTGCAGACATGTCTTCAGCAAGATGTGCAGCCATCTCTTAAGCCAGAACTGCAGCCATCAGTTCAGTTCCTGTGCAGCAGTAATCTCCTGAGCCAGAGCTGCATCATCTCAGCATGAGCTACAGCCATCTCTCCTAAGGCAGAGCTGAAGCAATCTCCAATGACAGAATTTCAGCCATCTCCTCACCCCGAGGCCCAGCAATCTGACAAAGCAGAGCTGCAGCTGTCTCCAGTTCCTGTGCTGCAGCCATGTCCTGACCCACAGCTGCAGCCTTCTCCAGAACCAGACCTGTAGCCATCTCCTGAGCCAGAGCTGCAGAAATCTCCTAAACCAGAGCTGCAGCTGTCTCAAGTTCCTGTGCTGAAGCCATCTCGTGAGCCAGCGCTGCAGTCATCTTCTCAGCCAGAGCTGCAGCAACCTCTCCTATGCAATATCTGAAACAGTCTCCTGAGAGAGAAGTGCAGCTGTCTCCAGTTCCTGTGCTGCAGCCATCTCCTGAGTCAGAGCTGCAGCCATCAGTTCCTGTGCTGCAGCCATCTCCTGAGCCCGAGTTAAGCAATCGACTAAGACAGAGCTGCAGATGTCTCCTGTGCCAGAGCTGCAGCTGTTTCCAGTTCCTGTGCTGCAGCGATCTCCTCAGCCAGAGCTGCAGCCATCAGTTCCTGTGCTGCAGAAAACTCATGTGCCAGAGCTGATGTCATCTCCTTCGCGAGAGCTGTCGCCCTCCTCTGAGCCAGAGTTGCAGCCATGTCTTCAACCAGAACTGCAGCCATGTCCTCAACCACAGCTGCAGCCATCTCTTAAACCAGAACTGCAGCCATCTTCTAAGCCAGAACTGCAAACATCTCTTGTGCCAGAGCTGCAACCATCTCGTGAGCCAGAGCTACAGTCATCTCCTTCGCTTGAGCTGTAGCCCTCCTTTGAGCAAGAGCTGCAGCCATCTCTTAAGCCAGAACTGCAGCCATCTCCTGAACCAGAGCTGCAGCCATCTCATGAGACAGAGCTGCAGCTGTCTCCAGTTCCTGTGCAGCAGCCATGTTGTGACCCAGAGCTGCAGCCATCAGTTCCTGTGCTGCAGACATGTCTTCAGCAAGATCTGCAGCCATCTCTTAAGCCAGAACTGCAGCCATCAGTTCAGTTCCTGTGCTGCAGCAATCTCCTGAGCCAGAGCTACAGCCATCAGTTCCTGTGCAGCAGCAATCTCCTGAGCCAGAGCTGCATCATCTCAGCAAGAGCTACAGCCATCTCTCCTAAGGCAGAGCTGAAGCAATCTCCGATGACAGAATTTCAGCTATCTCCTCACCCAGAGGTCCAGCAGTCTAACAAAGCAGAGCTGCAGCTGTCTCCAGTTCCTGTGCTGAAGCCATCTCGTGAGCAAGCGCTGCAGTCATTTTCTCAGCCAGAGCTGCAGCGATCTCTCCTATGCAATATCTGAAACAGTCTCCTGAGAGAGAAGTGCAGCTGTCTCCAGTTCCTGTGCTGCAGCCATCTCCTGAGTCAGAGCTGCACCCATCAGTTCCTGTGCTGCAGCCATCTCCGGAGCCAGAGCTGCAGCCATCTCTTGTGCAAGACCTGAAGCAATCTTGTGAGCCAGAGCTGCGGTCATCTCTTAAGCTTGTGCTGTAGCCCTCCTCTGAGCCAGAGCTGCAGCCATGTCTTCAACCAGAACTGCAGCCATGTCCTCAGCAAGAGCTGCAGCCATCTCTGAAGCCAGAACTGCACCCATCTTGTGAGCCAAGCTACAGCCATCCTCTGAGCCAGTGCTGCAGCCATCTTCTGAGCCCGAGTGAAGCAATCGACTAGGACAGAGCTGCAGATTTCTCCTGTGCCAGAGCTGCAGCTGTTTCCAGTTCCTGTGCTGCAGAAAAATCCTGTGCCAGAGCTGTAGTCATCTCCTTCGCTAGAGCTTTAGCCCTCCTCTGAGCCAGAGTTGCAGCCATGTCTACAACCAGAACTGCAGCCATGTCCTCAACCACAGCTGTAGCCATCTCTTAAACCAGAACTGCAGCCATCTTCTAAGCCAGAACTTCAGCCATCTCGTGAGCCAGAGCTACAGTCATCTCCTTCGCTTGAGCTGTAGCCCTCCTTTGAGCAATAGCTGCAACCATCTCTTAAGCCAGAACTGCAGCCATCTCCTCAACCAGAGCTGCAGCCATCTCATGAGACAGAGCTGCAGCTGTCTCCAGTTCCTGTGCAGCAGCCATGTTGTGACCCAGAGCTGCAGCCATCAGTTCCTGTGCTGCAGACATGTCTTCAGCAAGATCTGCAGCCATCTCTTAAGCCAGAACTGCAGCCATCAGTTCAGTTCCTGTGCTGCAGCAATCTCCTGAGCCAGAGCTACAGCCATCAGTTCCTGTGCAGCAGCAATCTCCTGAGCCAGAGCTGCATCATCTCAGCAAGAGCTACAGCCATCTCTCCTAAGGCAGAGCTGAAGCAATCTCCGATGACAGAATTTCAGCTATCTCCTCACCCAGAGGTCCAGCAGTCTAACAAAGCAGAGCTGCAGCTGTCTCCAGTTCCTGTGCTGAAGCCATCTCGTGAGCAAGCGCTGCAGTCATTTTCTCAGCCAGAGCTGCAGCGATCTCTCCTATGCAATATCTGAAACAGTCTCCTGAGAGAGAAGTGCAGCTGTCTCCAGTTCCTGTGCTGCAGCCATCTCCTGAGTCAGAGCTGCACCCATCAGTTCCTGTGCTGCAGCCATCTCCGGAGCCAGAGCTGCAGCCATCTCTTGTGCAAGACCTGAAGCAATCTTGTGAGCCAGAGCTGCGGTCATCTCTTAAGCTTGTGCTGTAGCCCTCCTCTGAGCCAGAGCTGCAGCCATGTCTTCAACCAGAACTGCAGCCATGTCCTCAGCAAGAGCTGCAGCCATCTCTGAAGCCAGAACTGCACCCATCTTGTGAGCCAAGCTACAGCCATCCTCTGAGCCAGTGCTGCAGCCATCTTCTGAGCCCGAGTGAAGCAATCGACTAGGACAGAGCTGCAGATTTCTCCTGTGCCAGAGCTGCAGCTGTTTCCAGTTCCTGTGCTGCAGAAAAATCCTGTGCCAGAGCTGTAGTCATCTCCTTCGCTAGAGCTTTAGCCCTCCTCTGAGCCAGAGTTGCAGCCATGTCTACAACCAGAACTGCAGCCATGTCCTCAACCACAGCTGTAGCCATCTCTTAAACCAGAACTGCAGCCATCTTCTAAGCCAGAACTTCAGCCATCTCGTGAGCCAGAGCTACAGTCATCTCCTTCGCTTGAGCTGTAGCCCTCCTTTGAGCAAGAGCTGCAGCCATCTCTTAAGCCAGAACTGCAGCCATCTCCTGAACCAGAGCTGCAGCCATCTCATGAGACAGAGCTGCAGCTGTCTCCAGTTCCTGTGCAGCAGCCATGTTGTGACCCAGAGCTGCAGCCATCAGTTCCTGTGCTGCAGACATGTCTTCAGCAAGATCTGCAGCCATCTCTTAAGCCAGAACTGCAGCCATCAGTTCAGTTCCTGTGCTGCAGCAATCTCCTGAGCCAGAGCTACAGCCATCAGTTCCTGTGCAGCAGCAATCTCCTGAGCCAGAGCTGCATCATCTCAGCAAGAGCTACAGCCATCTCTCCTAAGGCAGAGCTGAAGCAATCTCCGATGACAGAATTTCAGCTATCTCCTCACCCAGAGGTCCAGCAGTCTAACAAAGCAGAGCTGCAGCTGTCTCCAGTTCCTGTGCTGAAGCCATCTCGTGAGCAAGCGCTGCAGTCATTTTCTCAGCCAGAGCTGCAGCGATCTCTCCTATGCAATATCTGAAACAGTCTCCTGAGAGAGAAGTGCAGCTGTCTCCAGTTCCTGTGCTGCAGCCATCTCCTGAGTCAGAGCTGCACCCATCAGTTCCTGTGCTGCAGCCATCTCCGGAGCCAGAGCTGCAGCCATCTCTTGTGCAAGACCTGAAGCAATCTTGTGAGCCAGAGCTGCGGTCATCTCTTAAGCTTGTGCTGTAGCCCTCCTCTGAGCCAGAGCTGCAGCCATGTCTTCAACCAGAACTGCAGCCATGTCCTCAGCAAGAGCTGCAGCCATCTCTGAAGCCAGAACTGCACCCATCTTGTGAGCCAAGCTACAGCCATCCTCTGAGCCAGTGCTGCAGCCATCTTCTGAGCCCGAGTGAAGCAATCGACTAGGACAGAGCTGCAGATTTCTCCTGTGCCAGAGCTGCAGCTGTTTCCAGTTCCTGTGCTGCAGAAAAATCCTGTGCCAGAGCTGTAGTCATCTCCTTCGCTAGAGCTTTAGCCCTCCTCTGAGCCAGAGTTGCAGCCATGTCTACAACCAGAACTGCAGCCATGTCCTCAACCACAGCTGTAGCCATCTCTTAAACCAGAACTGCAGCCATCTTCTAAGCCAGAACTTCAGCCATCTCGTGAGCCAGAGCTACAGTCATCTCCTTCGCTTGAGCTGTAGCCCTCCTTTGAGCAATAGCTGCAACCATCTCTTAAGCCAGAACTGCAGCCATCTCCTCAACCAGAGCTGCAGCCATCTCATGAGACAGAGCTGCAGCTGTCTCCAGTTCCTGTGCAGCAGCCATGTTGTGACCCAGAGCTGCAGCCATCAGTTCCTGTGCTGCAGACATGTCTTCAGCAAGATCTGCAGCCATCTCTTAAGCCAGAACTGCAGCCATCAGTTCAGTTCCTGTGCTGCAGCAATCTCCTGAGCCAGAGCTACAGCCATCAGTTCCTGTGCAGCAGCAATCTCCTGAGCCAGAGCTGCATCATCTCAGCAAGAGCTACAGCCATCTCTCCTAAGGCAGAGCTGAAGCAATCTCCGATGACAGAATTTCAGCTATCTCCTCACCCAGAGGTCCAGCAGTCTAACAAAGCAGAGCTGCAGCTGTCTCCAGTTCCTGTGCTGAAGCCATCTCGTGAGCAAGCGCTGCAGTCATTTTCTCAGCCAGAGCTGCAGCGATCTCTCCTATGCAATATCTGAAACAGTCTCCTGAGAGAGAAGTGCAGCTGTCTCCAGTTCCTGTGCTGCAGCCATCTCCTGAGTCAGAGCTGCACCCATCAGTTCCTGTGCTGCAGCCATCTCCGGAGCCAGAGCTGCAGCCATCTCTTGTGCAAGACCTGAAGCAATCTTGTGAGCCAGAGCTGCGGTCATCTCTTAAGCTTGTGCTGTAGCCCTCCTCTGAGCCAGAGCTGCAGCCATGTCTTCAACCAGAACTGCAGCCATGTCCTCAGCAAGAGCTGCAGCCATCTCTGAAGCCAGAACTGCACCCATCTTGTGAGCCAAGCTACAGCCATCCTCTGAGCCAGTGCTGCAGCCATCTTCTGAGCCCGAGTGAAGCAATCGACTAGGACAGAGCTGCAGATTTCTCCTGTGCCAGAGCTGCAGCTGTTTCCAGTTCCTGTGCTGCAGAAAAATCCTGTGCCAGAGCTGTAGTCATCTCCTTCGCTAGAGCTTTAGCCCTCCTCTGAGCCAGAGTTGCAGCCATGTCTACAACCAGAACTGCAGCCATGTCCTCAACCACAGCTGTAGCCATCTCTTAAACCAGAACTGCAGCCATCTTCTAAGCCAGAACTTCAGCCATCTCGTGAGCCAGAGCTACAGTCATCTCCTTCGCTTGAGCTGTAGCCCTCCTTTGAGCAATAGCTGCAACCATCTCTTAAGCCAGAACTGCAGCCATCTCCTCAACCAGAGCTGCAGCCATCTCATGAGACAGAGCTGCAGCTGTCTCCAGTTCCTGTGCAGCAGCCATGTTGTGACCCAGAGCTGCAGCCATCAGTTCCTGTGCTGCAGACATGTCTTCAGCAAGATCTGCAGCCATCTCTTAAGCCAGAACTGCAGCCATCAGTTCAGTTCCTGTGCTGCAGCAATCTCCTGAGCCAGAGCTACAGCCATCAGTTCCTGTGCAGCAGCAATCTCCTGAGCCAGAGCTGCATCATCTCAGCAAGAGCTACAGCCATCTCTCCTAAGGCAGAGCTGAAGCAATCTCCGATGACAGAATTTCAGCTATCTCCTCACCCAGAGGTCCAGCAGTCTAACAAAGCAGAGCTGCAGCTGTCTCCAGTTCCTGTGCTGAAGCCATCTCGTGAGCAAGCGCTGCAGTCATTTTCTCAGCCAGAGCTGCAGCGATCTCTCCTATGCAATATCTGAAACAGTCTCCTGAGAGAGAAGTGCAGCTGTCTCCAGTTCCTGTGCTGCAGCCATCTCCTGAGTCAGAGCTGCACCCATCAGTTCCTGTGCTGCAGCCATCTCCGGAGCCAGAGCTGCAGCCATCTCTTGTGCAAGACCTGAAGCAATCTTGTGAGCCAGAGCTGCGGTCATCTCTTAAGCTTGTGCTGTAGCCCTCCTCTGAGCCAGAGCTGCAGCCATGTCTTCAACCAGAACTGCAGCCATGTCCTCAGCAAGAGCTGCAGCCATCTCTGAAGCCAGAACTGCACCCATCTTGTGAGCCAAGCTACAGCCATCCTCTGAGCCAGTGCTGCAGCCATCTTCTGAGCCCGAGTGAAGCAATCGACTAGGACAGAGCTGCAGATTTCTCCTGTGCCAGAGCTGCAGCTGTTTCCAGTTCCTGTGCTGCAGAAAAATCCTGTGCCAGAGCTGTAGTCATCTCCTTCGCTAGAGCTTTAGCCCTCCTCTGAGCCAGAGTTGCAGCCATGTCTACAACCAGAACTGCAGCCATGTCCTCAACCACAGCTGTAGCCATCTCTTAAACCAGAACTGCAGCCATCTTCTAAGCCAGAACTTCAGCCATCTCGTGAGCCAGAGCTACAGTCATCTCCTTCGCTTGAGCTGTAGCCCTCCTTTGAGCAATAGCTGCAACCATCTCTTAAGCCAGAACTGCAGCCATCTCCTCAACCAGAGCTGCAGCCATCTCATGAGACAGAGCTGCAGCTGTCTCCAGTTCCTGTGCAGCAGCCATGTTGTGACCCAGAGCTGCAGCCATCAGTTCCTGTGCTGCAGACATGTCTTCAGCAAGATCTGCAGCCATCTCTTAAGCCAGAACTGCAGCCATCAGTTCAGTTCCTGTGCAGCAGCAATCTCCTGAGCCAGAGCTACAGCCATCAGTTCCTGTGCTGCAGACATGTCTTCAGCAAGATCTGCAGCCATCTCTTAAGCCAGAACTGCAGCCATCAGTTCAGTTCCTGTGCTGCAGCAATCTCCTGAGCCAGAGCTACAGCCATCAGTTCCTGTGCAGCAGCAATCTCCTGAGCCAGAGCTGCATCATCTCAGCAAGAGCTACAGCCATCTCTCCTAAGGCAGAGCTGAAGCAATCTCCGATGACAGAATTTCAGCTATCTCCTCACCCAGAGGTCCAGCAGTCTAACAAAGCAGAGCTGCAGCTGTCTCCAGTTCCTGTGCTGAAGCCATCTCGTGAGCAAGCGCTGCAGTCATTTTCTCAGCCAGAGCTGCAGCGATCTCTCCTATGCAATATCTGAAACAGTCTCCTGAGAGAGAAGTGCAGCTGTCTCCAGTTCCTGTGCTGCAGCCATCTCCTGAGTCAGAGCTGCACCCATCAGTTCCTGTGCTGCAGCCATCTCCGGAGCCAGAGCTGCAGCCATCTCTTGTGCAAGACCTGAAGCAATCTTGTGAGCCAGAGCTGCGGTCATCTCTTAAGCTTGTGCTGTAGCCCTCCTCTGAGCCAGAGCTGCAGCCATGTCTTCAACCAGAACTGCAGCCATGTCCTCAGCAAGAGCTGCAGCCATCTCTGAAGCCAGAACTGCACCCATCTTGTGAGCCAAGCTACAGCCATCCTCTGAGCCAGTGCTGCAGCCATCTTCTGAGCCCGAGTGAAGCAATCGACTAGGACAGAGCTGCAGATTTCTCCTGTGCCAGAGCTGCAGCTGTTTCCAGTTCCTGTGCTGCAGAAAAATCCTGTGCCAGAGCTGTAGTCATCTCCTTCGCTAGAGCTTTAGCCCTCCTCTGAGCCAGAGTTGCAGCCATGTCTACAACCAGAACTGCAGCCATGTCCTCAACCACAGCTGTAGCCATCTCTTAAACCAGAACTGCAGCCATCTTCTAAGCCAGAACTTCAGCCATCTCATGAGACAGAGCTGCAGCTGTCTCCAGTTCCTGTGCAGCAGCCATGTTGTGACCCAGAGCTGCAGCCATCAGTTCCTGTGCTGCAGACATGTCTTCAGCAAGATCTGCAGCCATCTCTTAAGCCAGAACTGCAGCCATCAGTTCAGTTCCTGTGCAGCAGTAATCTCCTGAGCCAGAGCTGCATCATCTCAGCAAGAGCTACAGCCATCTCTCCTAAGGCAGAGCTGAAGCAATCTCCAATGACAGAATTTCAGCCATCTCCTCACCCCGAGGCCCAGCAATCTGACAAAGCAGAGCTGCAGCTGTCTCCAGTTCCTGTGCTGCAGCCATGTCCTGACCCACAGCTGCAGCCTTCTCCAGAACCAGACCTGTAGCCATCTCCTGAGCCAGAGCTGCAGAAATCTCCTAAACCAGAGCTGCAGCTGTCTCAAGTTCCTGTGCTGAAGCCATCTCGTGAGCCAGCGCTGCAGTCATCTTCTCAGCCAGAGCTGCAGCAACCTCTCCTATGCAATATCTGAAACAGTCTCCTGAGAGAGAAGTGCAGCTGTCTCCAGTTCCTGTGCTGCAGCCATCTCCTGAGTCAGAGCTGCAGCCATCAGTTCCTGTGCTGCAGCCATCTCCTGAGCCCGAGTTAAGCAATCGACTAAGACAGAGCTGCAGATGTCTCCTGTGCCAGAGCTGCAGCTGTTTCCAGTTCCTGTGCTGCAGCGATCTCCTCAGCCAGAGCTGCAGCCATCAGTTCCTGTGCTGCAGAAAACTCATGTGCCAGAGCTGATGTCATCTCCTTCGCGAGAGCTGTCGCCCTCCTCTGAGCCAGAGTTGCAGCCATGTCTTCAACCAGAACTGCAGCCATGTCCTCAACCACAGCTGCAGCCATCTCTTAAACCAGAACTGCAGCCATCTTCTAAGCCAGAACTGCAAACATCTCTTGTGCCAGAGCTGCAACCATCTCGTGAGCCAGAGCTACAGTCATCTCCTTCGCTTGAGCTGTAGCCCTCCTTTGAGCAAGAGCTGCAGCCATCTCTTAAGCCAGAACTGCAGCCATCTCCTGAACCAGAGCTGCAGCCATCTCATGAGACAGAGCTGCAGCTGTCTCCAGTTCCTGTGCAGCAGCCATGTTGTGACCCAGAGCTGCAGCCATCAGTTCCTGTGCTGCAGACATGTCTTCAGCAAGATCTGCAGCCATCTCTTAAGCCAGAACTGCAGCCATCAGTTCAGTTCCTGTGCTGCAGCAATCTCCTGAGCCAGAGCTACAGCCATCAGTTCCTGTGCAGCAGCAATCTCCTGAGCCAGTGCTGCATCATCTCAGCAAGAGCTACAGCCATCTCTCCTAAGGCAGAGCTGAAGCAATCTCCGATGACAGAATTTCAGCTATCTCCTCACCCAGAGGTCCAGCAGTCTAACAAAGCAGAGCTGCAGCTGTCTCCAGTTCCTGTGCTGAAGCCATCTCGTGAGCAAGCGCTGCAGTCATCTTCTCAGCCAGAGCTGCAGCGATCTCTCCTATGCAATATCTGAAACAGTCTCCTGAGAGAGAAGTGCAGCTGTCTCCAGTTCCTGTGCTGCAGCCATCTCCTGAGTCAGAGCTGCACCCATCAGTTCCTGTGCTGCAGCCATCTCCGGAGCCAGAGCTGCAGCCATCTCTTGTGCAAGACCTGAAGCAATCTTGTGAGCCAGAGCTGCGGTCATCTCTTAAGCTTGTGCTGTAGCCCTCCTCTGAGCCAGAGCTGCAGCCATGTCTTCAACCAGAACTGCAGCCATGTCCTCAGCAAGAGCTGCAGCCATCTCTGAAGCCAGAACTGCACCCATCTTGTGAGCCAAGCTACAGCCATCCTCTGAGCCAGTGCTGCAGCCATCTTCTGAGCCCGAGTGAAGCAATCGACTCGGACAGAGCTGCAGATTTCTCCTGTGCCAGAGCTGCAGCTGTTTCCAGTTCCTGTGCTGCAGAAAAATCCTGTGCCAGAGCTGTAGTCATCTCCTTCGCTAGAGCTTTAGCCCTCCTCTGAGCCAGAGTTGCAGCCATGTCTACAACCAGAACTGCAGCCATGTCCTCAACCACAGCTGTAGCCATCTCTTAAACCAGAACTGCAGCCATCTTCTAAGCCAGAACTTCAGCCATCTCGTGAGCCAGAGCTACAGTCATCTCCTTCGCTTGAGCTGTAGCCCTCCTTTGAGCAATAGCTGCAACCATCTCTTAAGCCAGAACTGCAGCCATCTCCTCAACCAGAGCTGCAGCCATCTCATGAGACAGAGCTGCAGCTGTCTCCAGTTCCTGTGCAGCAGCCATGTTGTGACCCAGAGCTGCAGCCATCAGTTCCTGTGCTGCAGACATGTCTTCAGCAAGATCTGCAGCCATCTCTTAAGCCAGAACTGCAGCCATCAGTTCAGTTCCTGTGCTGCAGCAATCTCCTGAGCCAGAGCTACAGCCATCAGTTCCTGTGCAGCAGCAATCTCCTGAGCCAGAGCTGCATCATCTCAGCAAGAGCTACAGCCATCTCTCCTAAGGCAGAGCTGAAGCAATCTCCGATGACAGAATTTCAGCTATCTCCTCACCCAGAGGTCCAGCAGTCTAACAAAGCAGAGCTGCAGCTGTCTCCAGTTCCTGTGCTGAAGCCATCTCGTGAGCAAGCGCTGCAGTCATTTTCTCAGCCAGAGCTGCAGCGATCTCTCCTATGCAATATCTGAAACAGTCTCCTGAGAGAGAAGTGCAGCTGTCTCCAGTTCCTGTGCTGCAGCCATCTCCTGAGTCAGAGCTGCACCCATCAGTTCCTGTGCTGCAGCCATCTCCGGAGCCAGAGCTGCAGCCATCTCTTGTGCAAGACCTGAAGCAATCTTGTGAGCCAGAGCTGCGGTCATCTCTTAAGCTTGTGCTGTAGCCCTCCTCTGAGCCAGAGCTGCAGCCATGTCTTCAACCAGAACTGCAGCCATGTCCTCAGCAAGAGCTGCAGCCATCTCTGAAGCCAGAACTGCACCCATCTTGTGAGCCAAGCTACAGCCATCCTCTGAGCCAGTGCTGCAGCCATCTTCTGAGCCCGAGTGAAGCAATCGACTAGGACAGAGCTGCAGATTTCTCCTGTGCCAGAGCTGCAGCTGTTTCCAGTTCCTGTGCTGCAGAAAAATCCTGTGCCAGAGCTGTAGTCATCTCCTTCGCTAGAGCTTTAGCCCTCCTCTGAGCCAGAGTTGCAGCCATGTCTACAACCAGAACTGCAGCCATGTCCTCAACCACAGCTGTAGCCATCTCTTAAACCAGAACTGCAGCCATCTTCTAAGCCAGAACTTCAGCCATCTCGTGAGCCAGAGCTACAGTCATCTCCTTCGCTTGAGCTGTAGCCCTCCTTTGAGCAATAGCTGCAACCATCTCTTAAGCCAGAACTGCAGCCATCTCCTCAACCAGAGCTGCAGCCATCTCATGAGACAGAGCTGCAGCTGTCTCCAGTTCCTGTGCAGCAGCCATGTTGTGACCCAGAGCTGCAGCCATCAGTTCCTGTGCTGCAGACATGTCTTCAGCAAGATCTGCAGCCATCTCTTAAGCCAGAACTGCAGCCATCAGTTCAGTTCCTGTGCAGCAGCAATCTCCTGAGCCAGAGCTACAGCCATCAGTTCCTGTGCTGCAGACATGTCTTCAGCAAGATCTGCAGCCATCTCTTAAGCCAGAACTGCAGCCATCAGTTCAGTTCCTGTGCTGCAGCAATCTCCTGAGCCAGAGCTACAGCCATCAGTTCCTGTGCAGCAGCAATCTCCTGAGCCAGAGCTGCATCATCTCAGCAAGAGCTACAGCCATCTCTCCTAAGGCAGAGCTGAAGCAATCTCCGATGACAGAATTTCAGCTATCTCCTCACCCAGAGGTCCAGCAGTCTAACAAAGCAGAGCTGCAGCTGTCTCCAGTTCCTGTGCTGAAGCCATCTCGTGAGCAAGCGCTGCAGTCATTTTCTCAGCCAGAGCTGCAGCGATCTCTCCTATGCAATATCTGAAACAGTCTCCTGAGAGAGAAGTGCAGCTGTCTCCAGTTCCTGTGCTGCAGCCATCTCCTGAGTCAGAGCTGCACCCATCAGTTCCTGTGCTGCAGCCATCTCCGGAGCCAGAGCTGCAGCCATCTCTTGTGCAAGACCTGAAGCAATCTTGTGAGCCAGAGCTGCGGTCATCTCTTAAGCTTGTGCTGTAGCCCTCCTCTGAGCCAGAGCTGCAGCCATGTCTTCAACCAGAACTGCAGCCATGTCCTCAGCAAGAGCTGCAGCCATCTCTGAAGCCAGAACTGCACCCATCTTGTGAGCCAAGCTACAGCCATCCTCTGAGCCAGTGCTGCAGCCATCTTCTGAGCCCGAGTGAAGCAATCGACTAGGACAGAGCTGCAGATTTCTCCTGTGCCAGAGCTGCAGCTGTTTCCAGTTCCTGTGCTGCAGAAAAATCCTGTGCCAGAGCTGTAGTCATCTCCTTCGCTAGAGCTTTAGCCCTCCTCTGAGCCAGAGTTGCAGCCATGTCTACAACCAGAACTGCAGCCATGTCCTCAACCACAGCTGTAGCCATCTCTTAAACCAGAACTGCAGCCATCTTCTAAGCCAGAACTTCAGCCATCTCATGAGACAGAGCTGCAGCTGTCTCCAGTTCCTGTGCAGCAGCCATGTTGTGACCCAGAGCTGCAGCCATCAGTTCCTGTGCTGCAGACATGTCTTCAGCAAGATCTGCAGCCATCTCTTAAGCCAGAACTGCAGCCATCAGTTCAGTTCCTGTGCAGCAGTAATCTCCTGAGCCAGAGCTGCATCATCTCAGCAAGAGCTACAGCCATCTCTCCTAAGGCAGAGCTGAAGCAATCTCCAATGACAGAATTTCAGCCATCTCCTCACCCCGAGGCCCAGCAATCTGACAAAGCAGAGCTGCAGCTGTCTCCAGTTCCTGTGCTGCAGCCATGTCCTGACCCACAGCTGCAGCCTTCTCCAGAACCAGACCTGTAGCCATCTCCTGAGCCAGAGCTGCAGAAATCTCCTAAACCAGAGCTGCAGCTGTCTCAAGTTCCTGTGCTGAAGCCATCTCGTGAGCCAGCGCTGCAGTCATCTTCTCAGCCAGAGCTGCAGCAACCTCTCCTATGCAATATCTGAAACAGTCTCCTGAGAGAGAAGTGCAGCTGTCTCCAGTTCCTGTGCTGCAGCCATCTCCTGAGTCAGAGCTGCAGCCATCAGTTCCTGTGCTGCAGCCATCTCCTGAGCCCGAGTTAAGCAATCGACTAAGACAGAGCTGCAGATGTCTCCTGTGCCAGAGCTGCAGCTGTTTCCAGTTCCTGTGCTGCAGCGATCTCCTCAGCCAGAGCTGCAGCCATCAGTTCCTGTGCTGCAGAAAACTCATGTGCCAGAGCTGATGTCATCTCCTTCGCGAGAGCTGTCGCCCTCCTCTGAGCCAGAGTTGCAGCCATGTCTTCAACCAGAACTGCAGCCATGTCCTCAACCACAGCTGCAGCCATCTCTTAAACCAGAACTGCAGCCATCTTCTAAGCCAGAACTGCAAACATCTCTTGTGCCAGAGCTGCAACCATCTCGTGAGCCAGAGCTACAGTCATCTCCTTCGCTTGAGCTGTAGCCCTCCTTTGAGCAAGAGCTGCAGCCATCTCTTAAGCCAGAACTGCAGCCATCTCCTGAACCAGAGCTGCAGCCATCTCATGAGACAGAGCTGCAGCTGTCTCCAGTTCCTGTGCAGCAGCCATGTTGTGACCCAGAGCTGCAGCCATCAGTTCCTGTGCTGCAGACATGTCTTCAGCAAGATCTGCAGCCATCTCTTAAGCCAGAACTGCAGCCATCAGTTCAGTTCCTGTGCTGCAGCAATCTCCTGAGCCAGAGCTACAGCCATCAGTTCCTGTGCAGCAGCAATCTCCTGAGCCAGTGCTGCATCATCTCAGCAAGAGCTACAGCCATCTCTCCTAAGGCAGAGCTGAAGCAATCTCCGATGACAGAATTTCAGCTATCTCCTCACCCAGAGGTCCAGCAGTCTAACAAAGCAGAGCTGCAGCTGTCTCCAGTTCCTGTGCTGAAGCCATCTCGTGAGCAAGCGCTGCAGTCATCTTCTCAGCCAGAGCTGCAGCGATCTCTCCTATGCAATATCTGAAACAGTCTCCTGAGAGAGAAGTGCAGCTGTCTCCAGTTCCTGTGCTGCAGCCATCTCCTGAGTCAGAGCTGCACCCATCAGTTCCTGTGCTGCAGCCATCTCCGGAGCCAGAGCTGCAGCCATCTCTTGTGCAAGACCTGAAGCAATCTTGTGAGCCAGAGCTGCGGTCATCTCTTAAGCTTGTGCTGTAGCCCTCCTCTGAGCCAGAGCTGCAGCCATGTCTTCAACCAGAACTGCAGCCATGTCCTCAGCAAGAGCTGCAGCCATCTCTGAAGCCAGAACTGCACCCATCTTGTGAGCCAAGCTACAGCCATCCTCTGAGCCAGTGCTGCAGCCATCTTCTGAGCCCGAGTGAAGCAATCGACTCGGACAGAGCTGCAGATTTCTCCTGTGCCAGAGCTGCAGCTGTTTCCAGTTCCTGTGCTGCAGAAAAATCCTGTGCCAGAGCTGTAGTCATCTCCTTCGCTAGAGCTTTAGCCCTCCTCTGAGCCAGAGTTGCAGCCATGTCTACAACCAGAACTGCAGCCATGTCCTCAACCACAGCTGTAGCCATCTCTTAAACCAGAACTGCAGCCATCTTCTAAGCCAGAACTTCAGCCATCTCGTGAGCCAGAGCTACAGTCATCTCCTTCGCTTGAGCTGTAGCCCTCCTTTGAGCAATAGCTGCAACCATCTCTTAAGCCAGAACTGCAGCCATCTCCTCAACCAGAGCTGCAGCCATCTCATGAGACAGAGCTGCAGCTGTCTCCAGTTCCTGTGCAGCAGCCATGTTGTGACCCAGAGCTGCAGCCATCAGTTCCTGTGCTGCAGACATGTCTTCAGCAAGATCTGCAGCCATCTCTTAAGCCAGAACTGCAGCCATCAGTTCAGTTCCTGTGCAGCAGTAATCTCCTGAGCCAGAGCTGCATCATCTCAGCAAGAGCTACAGCCATCTCTCCTAAGGCAGAGCTGAAGCAATCTCCAATGACAGAATTTCAGCCATCTCCTCACCCCGAGGCCCAGCAATCTGACAAAGCAGAGCTGCAGCTGTCTCCAGTTCCTGTGCTGCAGCCATGTCCTGACCCACAGCTGCAGCCTTCTCCAGAACCAGACCTGTAGCCATCTCCTGAGCCAGAGCTGCAGAAATCTCCTAAACCAGAGCTGCAGCTGTCTCAAGTTCCTGTGCTGAAGCCATCTCGTGAGCCAGCGCTGCAGTCATCTTCTCAGCCAGAGCTGCAGCAACCTCTCCTATGCAATATCTGAAACAGTCTCCTGAGAGAGAAGTGCAGCTGTCTCCAGTTCCTGTGCTGCAGCCATCTCCTGAGTCAGAGCTGCAGCCATCAGTTCCTGTGCTGCAGCCATCTCCTGAGCCCGAGTTAAGCAATCGACTAAGACAGAGCTGCAGATGTCTCCTGTGCCAGAGCTGCAGCTGTTTCCAGTTCCTGTGCTGCAGCGATCTCCTCAGCCAGAGCTGCAGCCATCAGTTCCTGTGCTGCAGAAAACTCATGTGCCAGAGCTGATGTCATCTCCTTCGCGAGAGCTGTCGCCCTCCTCTGAGCCAGAGTTGCAGCCATGTCTTCAACCAGAACTGCAGCCATGTCCTCAACCACAGCTGCAGCCATCTCTTAAACCAGAACTGCAGCCATCTTCTAAGCCAGAACTGCAAACATCTCTTGTGCCAGAGCTGCAACCATCTCGTGAGCCAGAGCTACAGTCATCTCCTTCGCTTGAGCTGTAGCCCTCCTTTGAGCAAGAGCTGCAGCCATCTCTTAAGCCAGAACTGCAGCCATCTCCTGAACCAGAGCTGCAGCCATCTCTTGTGCAAGACCTGAAGCAATCTTGTGAGCCAGAGCTGCGGTCATCTCTTAAGCTTGTGCTGTAGCCCTCCTCTGAGCCAGAGCTGCAGCCATGTCTTCAACCAGAACTGCAGCCATGTCCTCAGCAAGAGCTGCAGCCATCTCTGAAGCCAGAACTGCACCCATCTTGTGAGCCAAGCTACAGCCATCCTCTGAGCCAGTGCTGCAGCCATCTTCTGAGCCCGAGTGAAGCAATCGACTAGGACAGAGCTGCAGATTTCTCCTGTGCCAGAGCTGCAGCTGTTTCCAGTTCCTGTGCTGCAGAAAAATCCTGTGCCAGAGCTGTAGTCATCTCCTTCGCTAGAGCTTTAGCCCTCCTCTGAGCCAGAGTTGCAGCCATGTCTACAACCAGAACTGCAGCCATGTCCTCAACCACAGCTGTAGCCATCTCTTAAACCAGAACTGCAGCCATCTTCTAAGCCAGAACTTCAGCCATCTCGTGAGCCAGAGCTACAGTCATCTCCTTCGCTTGAGCTGTAGCCCTCCTTTGAGCAATAGCTGCAACCATCTCTTAAGCCAGAACTGCAGCCATCTCCTCAACCAGAGCTGCAGCCATCTCATGAGACAGAGCTGCAGCTGTCTCCAGTTCCTGTGCAGCAGCCATGTTGTGACCCAGAGCTGCAGCCATCAGTTCCTGTGCTGCAGACATGTCTTCAGCAAGATCTGCAGCCATCTCTTAAGCCAGAACTGCAGCCATCAGTTCAGTTCCTGTGCTGCAGCAATCTCCTGAGCCAGAGCTACAGCCATCAGTTCCTGTGCTGCAGACATGTCTTCAGCAAGATCTGCAGCCATCTCTTAAGCCAGAACTGCAGCCATCAGTTCAGTTCCTGTGCTGCAGCAATCTCCTGAGCCAGAGCTACAGCCATCAGTTCCTGTGCAGCAGCAATCTCCTGAGCCAGAGCTGCATCATCTCAGCAAGAGCTACAGCCATCTCTCCTAAGGCAGAGCTGAAGCAATCTCCGATGACAGAATTTCAGCTATCTCCTCACCCAGAGGTCCAGCAGTCTAACAAAGCAGAGCTGCAGCTGTCTCCAGTTCCTGTGCTGAAGCCATCTCGTGAGCAAGCGCTGCAGTCATTTTCTCAGCCAGAGCTGCAGCGATCTCTCCTATGCAATATCTGAAACAGTCTCCTGAGAGAGAAGTGCAGCTGTCTCCAGTTCCTGTGCTGCAGCCATCTCCTGAGTCAGAGCTGCACCCATCAGTTCCTGTGCTGCAGCCATCTCCGGAGCCAGAGCTGCAGCCATCTCTTGTGCAAGACCTGAAGCAATCTTGTGAGCCAGAGCTGCGGTCATCTCTTAAGCTTGTGCTGTAGCCCTCCTCTGAGCCAGAGCTGCAGCCATGTCTTCAACCAGAACTGCAGCCATGTCCTCAGCAAGAGCTGCAGCCATCTCTGAAGCCAGAACTGCACCCATCTTGTGAGCCAAGCTACAGCCATCCTCTGAGCCAGTGCTGCAGCCATCTTCTGAGCCCGAGTGAAGCAATCGACTAGGACAGAGCTGCAGATTTCTCCTGTGCCAGAGCTGCAGCTGTTTCCAGTTCCTGTGCTGCAGAAAAATCCTGTGCCAGAGCTGTAGTCATCTCCTTCGCTAGAGCTTTAGCCCTCCTCTGAGCCAGAGTTGCAGCCATGTCTACAACCAGAACTGCAGCCATGTCCTCAACCACAGCTGTAGCCATCTCTTAAACCAGAACTGCAGCCATCTTCTAAGCCAGAACTTCAGCCATCTCATGAGACAGAGCTGCAGCTGTCTCCAGTTCCTGTGCAGCAGCCATGTTGTGACCCAGAGCTGCAGCCATCAGTTCCTGTGCTGCAGACATGTCTTCAGCAAGATCTGCAGCCATCTCTTAAGCCAGAACTGCAGCCATCAGTTCAGTTCCTGTGCAGCAGTAATCTCCTGAGCCAGAGCTGCATCATCTCAGCAAGAGCTACAGCCATCTCTCCTAAGGCAGAGCTGAAGCAATCTCCAATGACAGAATTTCAGCCATCTCCTCACCCCGAGGCCCAGCAATCTGACAAAGCAGAGCTGCAGCTGTCTCCAGTTCCTGTGCTGCAGCCATGTCCTGACCCACAGCTGCAGCCTTCTCCAGAACCAGACCTGTAGCCATCTCCTGAGCCAGAGCTGCAGAAATCTCCTAAACCAGAGCTGCAGCTGTCTCAAGTTCCTGTGCTGAAGCCATCTCGTGAGCCAGCGCTGCAGTCATCTTCTCAGCCAGAGCTGCAGCAACCTCTCCTATGCAATATCTGAAACAGTCTCCTGAGAGAGAAGTGCAGCTGTCTCCAGTTCCTGTGCTGCAGCCATCTCCTGAGTCAGAGCTGCAGCCATCAGTTCCTGTGCTGCAGCCATCTCCTGAGCCCGAGTTAAGCAATCGACTAAGACAGAGCTGCAGATGTCTCCTGTGCCAGAGCTGCAGCTGTTTCCAGTTCCTGTGCTGCAGCGATCTCCTCAGCCAGAGCTGCAGCCATCAGTTCCTGTGCTGCAGAAAACTCATGTGCCAGAGCTGATGTCATCTCCTTCGCGAGAGCTGTCGCCCTCCTCTGAGCCAGAGTTGCAGCCATGTCTTCAACCAGAACTGCAGCCATGTCCTCAACCACAGCTGCAGCCATCTCTTAAACCAGAACTGCAGCCATCTTCTAAGCCAGAACTGCAAACATCTCTTGTGCCAGAGCTGCAACCATCTCGTGAGCCAGAGCTACAGTCATCTCCTTCGCTTGAGCTGTAGCCCTCCTTTGAGCAAGAGCTGCAGCCATCTCTTAAGCCAGAACTGCAGCCATCTCCTGAACCAGAGCTGCAGCCATCTCATGAGACAGAGCTGCAGCTGTCTCCAGTTCCTGTGCAGCAGCCATGTTGTGACCCAGAGCTGCAGCCATCAGTTCCTGTGCTGCAGACATGTCTTCAGCAAGATCTGCAGCCATCTCTTAAGCCAGAACTGCAGCCATCAGTTCAGTTCCTGTGCTGCAGCAATCTCCTGAGCCAGAGCTACAGCCATCAGTTCCTGTGCAGCAGCAATCTCCTGAGCCAGTGCTGCATCATCTCAGCAAGAGCTACAGCCATCTCTCCTAAGGCAGAGCTGAAGCAATCTCCGATGACAGAATTTCAGCTATCTCCTCACCCAGAGGTCCAGCAGTCTAACAAAGCAGAGCTGCAGCTGTCTCCAGTTCCTGTGCTGAAGCCATCTCGTGAGCAAGCGCTGCAGTCATCTTCTCAGCCAGAGCTGCAGCGATCTCTCCTATGCAATATCTGAAACAGTCTCCTGAGAGAGAAGTGCAGCTGTCTCCAGTTCCTGTGCTGCAGCCATCTCCTGAGTCAGAGCTGCACCCATCAGTTCCTGTGCTGCAGCCATCTCCGGAGCCAGAGCTGCAGCCATCTCTTGTGCAAGACCTGAAGCAATCTTGTGAGCCAGAGCTGCGGTCATCTCTTAAGCTTGTGCTGTAGCCCTCCTCTGAGCCAGAGCTGCAGCCATGTCTTCAACCAGAACTGCAGCCATGTCCTCAGCAAGAGCTGCAGCCATCTCTGAAGCCAGAACTGCACCCATCTTGTGAGCCAAGCTACAGCCATCCTCTGAGCCAGTGCTGCAGCCATCTTCTGAGCCCGAGTGAAGCAATCGACTCGGACAGAGCTGCAGATTTCTCCTGTGCCAGAGCTGCAGCTGTTTCCAGTTCCTGTGCTGCAGAAAAATCCTGTGCCAGAGCTGTAGTCATCTCCTTCGCTAGAGCTTTAGCCCTCCTCTGAGCCAGAGTTGCAGCCATGTCTACAACCAGAACTGCAGCCATGTCCTCAACCACAGCTGTAGCCATCTCTTAAACCAGAACTGCAGCCATCTTCTAAGCCAGAACTTCAGCCATCTCGTGAGCCAGAGCTACAGTCATCTCCTTCGCTTGAGCTGTAGCCCTCCTTTGAGCAATAGCTGCAACCATCTCTTAAGCCAGAACTGCAGCCATCTCCTCAACCAGAGCTGCAGCCATCTCATGAGACAGAGCTGCAGCTGTCTCCAGTTCCTGTGCAGCAGCCATGTTGTGACCCAGAGCTGCAGCCATCAGTTCCTGTGCTGCAGACATGTCTTCAGCAAGATCTGCAGCCATCTCTTAAGCCAGAACTGCAGCCATCAGTTCAGTTCCTGTGCAGCAGTAATCTCCTGAGCCAGAGCTGCATCATCTCAGCAAGAGCTACAGCCATCTCTCCTAAGGCAGAGCTGAAGCAATCTCCAATGACAGAATTTCAGCCATCTCCTCACCCCGAGGCCCAGCAATCTGACAAAGCAGAGCTGCAGCTGTCTCCAGTTCCTGTGCTGCAGCCATGTCCTGACCCACAGCTGCAGCCTTCTCCAGAACCAGACCTGTAGCCATCTCCTGAGCCAGAGCTGCAGAAATCTCCTAAACCAGAGCTGCAGCTGTCTCAAGTTCCTGTGCTGAAGCCATCTCGTGAGCCAGCGCTGCAGTCATCTTCTCAGCCAGAGCTGCAGCAACCTCTCCTATGCAATATCTGAAACAGTCTCCTGAGAGAGAAGTGCAGCTGTCTCCAGTTCCTGTGCTGCAGCCATCTCCTGAGTCAGAGCTGCAGCCATCAGTTCCTGTGCTGCAGCCATCTCCTGAGCCCGAGTTAAGCAATCGACTAAGACAGAGCTGCAGATGTCTCCTGTGCCAGAGCTGCAGCTGTTTCCAGTTCCTGTGCTGCAGCGATCTCCTCAGCCAGAGCTGCAGCCATCAGTTCCTGTGCTGCAGAAAACTCATGTGCCAGAGCTGATGTCATCTCCTTCGCGAGAGCTGTCGCCCTCCTCTGAGCCAGAGTTGCAGCCATGTCTTCAACCAGAACTGCAGCCATGTCCTCAACCACAGCTGCAGCCATCTCTTAAACCAGAACTGCAGCCATCTTCTAAGCCAGAACTGCAAACATCTCTTGTGCCAGAGCTGCAACCATCTCGTGAGCCAGAGCTACAGTCATCTCCTTCGCTTGAGCTGTAGCCCTCCTTTGAGCAAGAGCTGCAGCCATCTCTTAAGCCAGAACTGCAGCCATCTCCTGAACCAGAGCTGCAGCCATCTCATGAGACAGAGCTGCAGCTGTCTCCAGTTCCTGTGCAGCAGCCATGTTGTGACCCAGAGCTGCAGCCATCAGTTCCTGTGCTGCAGACATGTCTTCAGCAAGATCTGCAGCCATCTCTTAAGCCAGAACTGCAGCCATCAGTTCAGTTCCTGTGCTGCAGCAATCTCCTGAGCCAGAGCTACAGCCATCAGTTCCTGTGCAGCAGCAATCTCCTGAGCCAGTGCTGCATCATCTCAGCAAGAGCTACAGCCATCTCTCCTAAGGCAGAGCTGAAGCAATCTCCGATGACAGAATTTCAGCTATCTCCTCACCCAGAGGTCCAGCAGTCTAACAAAGCAGAGCTGCAGCTGTCTCCAGTTCCTGTGCTGAAGCCATCTCGTGAGCAAGCGCTGCAGTCATCTTCTCAGCCAGAGCTGCAGCGATCTCTCCTATGCAATATCTGAAACAGTCTCCTGAGAGAGAAGTGCAGCTGTCTCCAGTTCCTGTGCTGCAGCCATCTCCTGAGTCAGAGCTGCACCCATCAGTTCCTGTGCTGCAGCCATCTCCGGAGCCAGAGCTGCAGCCATCTCTTGTGCAAGACCTGAAGCAATCTTGTGAGCCAGAGCTGCGGTCATCTCTTAAGCTTGTGCTGTAGCCCTCCTCTGAGCCAGAGCTGCAGCCATGTCTTCAACCAGAACTGCAGCCATGTCCTCAGCAAGAGCTGCAGCCATCTCTGAAGCCAGAACTGCACCCATCTTGTGAGCCAAGCTACAGCCATCCTCTGAGCCAGTGCTGCAGCCATCTTCTGAGCCCGAGTGAAGCAATCGACTCGGACAGAGCTGCAGATTTCTCCTGTGCCAGAGCTGCAGCTGTTTCCAGTTCCTGTGCTGCAGAAAAATCCTGTGCCAGAGCTGTAGTCATCTCCTTCGCTAGAGCTTTAGCCCTCCTCTGAGCCAGAGTTGCAGCCATGTCTACAACCAGAACTGCAGCCATGTCCTCAACCACAGCTGTAGCCATCTCTTAAACCAGAACTGCAGCCATCTTCTAAGCCAGAACTTCAGCCATCTCGTGAGCCAGAGCTACAGTCATCTCCTTCGCTTGAGCTGTAGCCCTCCTTTGAGCAATAGCTGCAACCATCTCTTAAGCCAGAACTGCAGCCATCTCCTGAACCAGAGCTGCAGCCATCTCATGAGACAGAGCTGCAGCTGTCTCCAGTTCCTGTGCAGCAGCCATGTTGTGACCCAGAGCTGCAGCCATCAGTTCCTGTGCTGCAGACATGTCTTCAGCAAGATCTGCAGCCATCTCTTAAGCCAGAACTGCAGCCATCAGTTCAGTTCCTGTGCTGCAGTAATCTCCTGAGCCAGAGCTGCATCATCTCAGCAAGAGCTACAGCCATCTCTCCTAAGGCAGAGCTGAAGCAATCTCCAATGACAGAATTTCAGCCATCTCCTCACCCCGAGGCCCAGCAATCTGACAAAGCAGAGCTGCAGCTGTCTCCAGTTCCTGTGCTGCAGCCATGTCCTGACCCACAGCTGCAGCCTTCTCCAGAACCAGACCTGTAGCCATCTCCTGAGCCAGAGCTGCAGAAATCTCCTAAACCAGAGCTGCAGCTGTCTCAAGTTCCTGTGCTGAAGCCATCTCGTGAGCCAGCGCTGCAGTCATCTTCTCAGCCAGAGCTGCAGCAACCTCTCCTATGCAATATCTGAAACAGTCTCCTGAGAGAGAAGTGCAGCTGTCTCCAGTTCCTGTGCTGCAGCCATGTCCTGACCCACAGCTGCAGCCTTCTCCAGAACCAGACCTGCAGCCATCTCCTGAGCCAGAGCTGCAGAAATCTCCGAAGCCAGAGCTGCAGCTGTCTCAAGTTCCTGTGCTGAAGCCATCTTGTGAGCCGGCGCTGCAGTCATCTTCTCAGCCAGAGCTGCAGCGATCTCTCCTATGCAATATCTGAAACAGTCTCCTGAGAGAGAAGTGCAGCTGTCTCCAGTTCCTGTGCTGCAGCCATCTCCTGAGTCAGAACAGAAGCTGTCTCCTGCTCCTGTGCTGCAGCAATCCTCATAGCCAGAGCTGGAGTCATCTTCCAAACCAGAGCTGCAGTTGTTCCCAGTTCCAGTGTTGTAGAAATCTCCTGTGCCAGAGCTGCAGCTGTTACCAGTTCCTGTGCTGCAGCGATCACCTGAGCCAGAACTGCAGCCATCTCCTGAGCCAGCGATCACCTGAGCCAGAACTGCAGCCATCTCCTGAGCCAGAGCTGCAGCCATCTGTTTCTGTGTTGCAGAAATCTCCTGAGCCAGAGCTGCAGCCAGCTCCTGAACCAGACCTGCCGCCATCTTTGGAGCCAGAACTGCAGGCATCTCCTATGCTAGAGTTGTAGGCCTCCTCTGAGCCAGAGCTGCGGCCATCTCTTCAACCAGAACTGCATCCATCTTCTGTGTCAGAGTTACAGCCATCTCCTGAGGCAGAGCTGCAGCCATCTCTGAAACCAGAACTACAGCCATCTCCTAAGCCAGAGGTGCAGCCAACCTCTGAGCCAGAGCTGCAGCCATCTTCTAAAGCAGAGCTGCAGTTGTTTCCAGTTCCTGTGTTGCAGCCGTCTCCTGTGCCAAAGCGGAAGCTGTCTCCTGCTCCTGTGCTGCAGCGATCCTCATAGCCAGAGCTTGAACCATCTTCTAGACCAGCCATGTCCAAACTATTCCATAAAGGGCCGTGTGGCTGCAGGTTTTCGTTCCAACCAAGGAGGAGGGCACCAGGCTGGACTGATTTAATCAGCTGATCTCACTTTTCAGCTGATAACTAAGGGATCCCTTGATGTTGATTGGTTGGCCTGGTGTGCTCCTCCTTGGTTGGAACGAAAACCTGCAGCCACACGGCCCTTTATGGAATAGTTTGGACATGCCTGTTCTAGACCAAAGCTGCAGTTGCTTCCAGTTCCTGTGTTGCAGCAATCTCCTGAGCCAGAGCTGCAGCCATCTCCTGTGCCGGAGTTACAGCCAGAGCTGCAGTCATCTCTTTTGCCAGAATTGCAGCCATCCTCTCAGCCAGAGCTGCAGCCATCTCTGAAACCAGAACTACATCCACATCCTAAGCCAGAGCTGCAGTTGCATCCAGTTCGTGTACTGCAGCCATCTCCGAGCAAGGGTTGAAGCCATCTCCTGAGCCAGAGCTGCAGCTGTCTCCTGCTCCTGTACTGCAGCAATCCTCATAGCCAGAGCTGGAGCCATCTTCTAAACCAGAGCTGCAGTTGTTTGCAGTTCCTGTGTTGCAGAAAACTCCTGAGCCACAGCTGAAGCCATTCTCTGAGCCAGTGCTGCAGCCATTTCCTGAGCCCAAGCTAAAGCAATCTACTAAGACAGAGCTGCAGATGTCTCTTGTGCCAGAACTGCAGCCATCTGTTTCTGTGCTGCAGAAATCTCCTGAGCCAGAGCTGCAGCCAACCTCTGAGCCAGAGCTGCAGCCATCTTCTAAAGCAGAGCTGCAGTTGTTTCCAGTTCCTGTGCTGTGTTCCTGTGTTCCATCTTCAGACTTTCAAATATATCATATAATGTATTTTGATTAATTTGTTAACTGTATTTGCACATTATCTATCATTTGTCCTCTCAGTGTTCTCCTAAACCAGAGCTGCATGTGTCGTATGGAGGGGGAAACAATTGCATTTCATTTTGCAATCCTGAAAACCTTTCATACCTTGATGAAAGAATAACTTTCTCTTTCTCCAAGAGCAGATTGAAATTGTATGTATACAGATTTATTTAAAGTAATTCGATCATTAGTTATTAACCATATTAAACACAAACACATATTGATTCAAAAAACAGGAGGAGAACTAAAAATGAGAAATTACAAATGTACTTTGGCATTTGCATTGAGTGAGCTGTTTCTCATCCCTTTTGGAACAGATACATTTTCTGAAAACCAAACACAATTCTGAATTCTGTGAGATTAAATACTTTCGTGATGATGTCAGACTCCTCCCACCGAGCATTTTTTGGTCTAAAAGACGTCTAATAGACTCTAATGGGCTAAAACTGCTAATGGATGTCTATTTATAGGTGTCTAAATTTAGACGTTTCCCAGACATTTTCTTTTATGCCAAATTTAAACCCCATTACAGAATCTTGACTTTGTATAGATGTCTATTAAATGTAGTATTAAAAGGATATTCTAATAAATCCAGCCATTAGAATCTATTCAAAACAAACCTGTATTAAAGGAAATTAAAGTTGTCAAAATTGAATGTTGAAATGAATGTGCAAACAATATACTTATTTTTAATTTCTTAACACATTTTTAAACATACATTGCAATGAAATAAAAGCACAAACTCAAATATACAATATTACCAAAAAAAGCAACTTTTGGTTATTTTTTTAAACATTGTGGTGAAAAAGTCCAACATATAAAATTCCAAAAATAAAATAAAAATGTATTTAATTGTATGTAAAACATTACAATTTAAAAAAAAATATCCAGAAACTCTACCTGCCTGGGATGGATCAACCTAAACCAAAACGCAAAAAAAACAAAAAAAAAGGGGAGGGAGGGAGGAGACGGACCCCACATTGATGCTGTCGCTCATGTCGCTGCTAACAACAGTAAGAACTTCACGCCTCATTTCTTAAGAGTAAAGATATAATCTGCTGTACTTTCAGAAGTTAGTCAAATGTATCAGAAGACATTCTGCACAACAATCTTAAGCAGATAAGACAATTCTTGAGAAATGTTTGTATTTCTCAGTGTGAGGGTTCATAGTGGTTATAATTATCATCTTTGTTTATTGAAGTCGGGCAGAAAGGACTGTAATGTACTGAAAATATGAAATGTAAATACTGAGCATAGACAATATGGTGATGTGAATTTAAGGCAGAATGTTATATGTATGTTATCTGATGTGTTTTTTCAGTTGACTTCAGAGGAGCTGGACCCCACATTGATGCCCATGCTAATGCCGATGCTAACCTGGGTAAGAACTTGACTCATTTCATTCAAATCAAAAGCGAGTGAAGGAAAACAGTCAAAGTCTGATTTCATGTTGAAATTTAACAGCAGTCAATATAAAGATCACTGCTCACCCAATGACAAAGGCTTGTTGGAGGGGCTGGAGATATAAGACACAATGTGTAAAGATATGAAGAGCATCCACACACTCCCAACTAAGCAATGTTCATTTATTTATCTATTTTTGTTGAACAAAGTTGATTTACTTATCAGTAAATGAACATTGCATTGAAGTGTGTGGATGCGCTTCCTGTTATATGGAAATACTAACATAATTGTCCTAATGACCTTGCAGGGCCAGGATTCATGCCGCGGCTTGCAGCAATAGAAGCCATTGCGCAAGACGAGCGACTTGACGCCGACATGGTTGACTGGCAGCAACACATCATCAGGAATGGACTGGAGGATGAAGCCATCGATGTGCTGAGGGATATCCTGGCTGCACAGAGGCTCAGGGCTGCCAAAGGCGTTGTCGATGACAACGTTGACCAGGGTGATGAAGTTCCTGAGCCTCAAGTTGATGTACAAGTCAACCAGCCAGTGGAGGAGGAAGAAGATGAGATGGATGACCGGATGCAGTTTGGGTACGTGACCGAATCATCAGACAGTGACAAAGACAGCAACGCTGACGACCCAGTGCCAGCGGCCTCTCCCAGCCCAGAGCCCGGACCATCAAGGAAGAGAAGAAGAAAGGAAGATGATGAAGAGGATGGAAGAGGCAGCAAACAATCCAGACACTGACAGTTCACTCCAACACTCTATCTCTGTGGTGTATTTGATCGAGCACTCGGTGCTCTACTATGTTGGGCTGTCATGCTATGGGAGTGTTCTATGATTGATTGTTGATGTCTACGTTGTGATGTTGGTCCGGCACTAAAAGATGGTGTTGCCCGCAGTCTCGTCTCCGTGTGTGTTATTCCTTATAGCATAAGTACCCACGGTTAAGTGACAGTCATAAGGGCTAAAGTTACAACAATCTTCAAATGTGAATAAATACAAACTTAAAGTACTTTTTCATAATGAATTTAGTTGTCATTAAGTCATCACACTTGCTCTTTCCTAAAATGTTTGAGTTTTGGGACTGAGGATGTGTTGTTTCTTATATTTAGAAAAAAATCTTCAGTTCTGAGGTCAAAATATGAAATTAATTTTGGGTGAATGAATTTTTGGCTCATTTCAAGCTTACATGCATGTTAAAACAGTCATTTGCATCCATTAGCACACGTGACAGCTTTCATACTTCATCATCACTTCTTTTCATTGCATATTTCACTTCATCAGCAGTTTGCTTGTTTGAGGAAAGTGTTGAGTTGCTAAGACATTTCTGTTGGGTCTGGTAACTTTGAAATGGAGAACAGAAAGAAATGAGCTTCTGAGAGGAGGCTTGCTGAAACAGAGAACTAGCGAGGGGCTTTGTTTGTTACGATGGATTTCAGAGGTTAGTAAACACGTTGGAGCCAATTCCACCAAGGCCACGCTTCAGACGAACATTGATAGCAGCTCTGTACCAAGAGACAAAAGCTGAAGTGACACAGAGCTTCACAGAAGCAGAGTGCATCTCAATAACCACAGATGGGTGGACTTGACGAGCCCCTCAGAGCTGTATTACAGTCACAGCTCGTGTTATGAGCGGCTGTCTGTCCCCACACATAAAGTGTTTCACACACACTTTAAACCTCGCTTCACCAGCGGGTTTGAACGTAGCCGCGCCGGCCGTCTCGGTCAAGTGAAGCCTGTAGCAGCGTTTTTTCACCGCAGTTCAACAACCACAGCTGAGCTGAGCGCCAAACAGAGACTGTTAAACCTGCCAGTTCATAAACTGATCACGGATGTGGTCACCTGTTGGAACAGCTCTTTGAATTATTTTAGGAAAGGACTGCGACTGACTGCTGCATTGTTTTAGTTGTATTATTATTGTACATGGTTCAATCATTCATGACCAAAGACAATTCATGTCAACGTGTTGTACATGCTTTGGTCATGGCTGCTACTTTTATTTTATTTATGACAGAAAGAAGGAAAGCAGAAGCACTTAAAGTTAAAAACAATTTTATATGAATAAAAAATGCTCTCACACTAATTTATTAATAAAGTGCGTTTTCTCAAGTCATTTTTCTTTCTGTCTTTGAAATATCGCACTAAATATCATATTGTTGATTTTTTTTAAATCAAGGTATTTTCATACCGTGAGTTTTTGGTATCGTTACATCCCTTTTCTTTATGTGACTAAAATCAGTTTCCATGGTTATTTGAATATTGGCTGAATTTAATGACGCAAATGTTTTGATTGACTTCATTTGTGAAAAACTGTTTTGTTCAGATGTGGATTTGTAGAGCAAAACTAAAATTATTACCTAAAATCTAAAAACCAGCACATCGCAATCTGTCAAGGGATACTGGCTGTGTTGCCATGACGACTGAGAGCCAGCAGACGACCTGTCCTGTCCTGGCTCCTCCCCTCAGCGCTGGGTCCTGCTTCCTGCTGCAGTCTGTCAGCGGTGTAGACATGATGTTGGTCAAAGGGCTGGCTGGAAGCAGCTCCATCCTGAAGCAACCAGAGGACATGAAAAGAAGGTTGTGGCTCACTTAGTGAACTGTAGCTTTTGAGCTGTCGGGCTACACCACAACACATCCACCTGAAACCTGTGAGGGTAGTTCCTGGGAGCGCTGTGACTGTTTGGCCAGCCTCCTCCTCTCCCTGGATGACAGCAGAGGGGTTTCTTCAAGCTCTGGAAAGGCATCACAGATCTCCGTAGTCCCACTTCCTCCTGCTGGCCACACCCACTTCCTCCATCTTAGGAACCTCACTGAAGCGAAGACTGGACTCACCATCTGACTCATTGACACACATACACACAAAACAGTCACTGCTGATAATGTTGGTTTGCATGAGAGTGCAGTGAAGGCTGTCAGGCTCGTGTATTACCTGTGTATTTGATCTGAAGGGAGTCATGGATTCGCAGCAGGTTTCTGGGCTCCATGTTTCTGGAGTTTGGCCTTCGGACCGGAGCCTGGAGCGGCAGCCTGGCCATATCAAACACGTCCACAAGGGGACGCTCCCGACGTCTAGACAAACAAAGGCAAGAACACACACAAAAAGGGCAAATCAGGGCTTATCAGGCTCTGTGATCTCACAGCATTAATTAGGGAAGAGATCTATGATGGTTCCCAATCACTGTAACAGGTGTACCCCCACAACCCTGTCAGATCAACTAAATTACAACTTCATTAATGTGATCATTTCTTTCTACTATTTACCCATTACTTGTAGCTAAATATTATAACTGTTTGTCCAATACTATTATGCAGAGTTGCCAGGTTATTGTGTTTTCTGTGAAAGGCGTGCTACTCTGACAACAACAACAAAAGGTACTTCAGTGTCAGATTGCACCATCCGTCGTTGTTTGAGCCAAAGTGGACTTCATGGGAGACGACCAAGGAGGACACCATTGTTGAAAACAAATCATAAAAAAAAGCCAGACTGGAATTTGCCAGACTGCATGTTGACAAGCCACAAAGCTTCTGGGAGAATGTCCTATGGACAGACAAGACAAAACTGGAACTTTCTGGAAAGGCACATCAGCTCTATGTTCACAGATGCAAAAATGAAGCATATCAAGACAAAAAAAATTGTCCCTACTGTGAAACATGGAGGAGCCTCTGTTATGTTCTTTGGCTGCTTTGCTGCATCTGGCACAGGGTGTCTTGAATATGTGCAGGGTACAATGAAATCTCATGACTATCAAGGTATTCTAGAGAGAAATGTGCTGAAAACACCCAACAACACATGGATGCAACACGTGAAAGTGACTAAATGTGATGGCTAAAACCTATGGAAGCAAATAAGGCTCATTATTATTTTGAGCTTGTGAAAACATTAGCTTAGACAGGCTGTGATTTACATGTACATAAATTAATCACCAACTGGGCTTCAGGGGAATGTTTGAAATCAATGAACATAGTATTTATACCTGGTGTGGATGTGTACTTTGGCACAGTTATAACAGTTTTCGGGGTGGCTGGTGATACAGGTGTGGGGATATTTATTATTGCAGATTAAATAAAATGGGTTGAACAAAAAAAGAGAAAGACAAAAAACATAATAGACAAGATTACAAACTCACATGACAGCTGTGCTATGTCGTCGTCATCATCATCATCATCAGCTGGCGGATGCCATGCAAATTAGGAAGAGGGAAAAGAAATGTTCACAATTTATAAAAAACAAATTTAATGAATGCTTGGTGGTTGTGGAACAGGACCTTCAAAAAACAGCAATTTATCACATTAGTCAAAACATATACCATTACAACTGAACAAAGACTGTTATTTCGGCGACTGTAGCATGTAGCATTTGATGGCATTTGATGCTATAGCTTGCCTGCTAGCTTGCAATCAGTTTGCTGCAAACGGACTGATAACGATTAATTGAAAAAACATTGCAGGACAAAACAACATTTAAATAACGGGCCCTTGAGCACTCACCTATAAGCAGCCCTTCTCAGTGTCTTTGATGAACTCTGGTTGACGCTTGCGTCAAAAAACCCCCAGATTTTTCAGCATGAGTGTTCTGGCGTACCGTGCTCGCCATCGACTACTTCCTTTAGACCAGCTGGAGCTTTCAGTGTGTTGCTGCCTCCTAGTGGGGAGGGATCATAGCGTAATAAATGGAGGGATCCCTTGGCAGTACACATTTCGTCCATTTTTATTTAGCTTTAGGCTGTCCCCGATCACCATTAATGCGAACTGCCATTTTATTTTACTCTTCACAGCTAATTTATTTTGAAGGAATTATTTGCTTTACTGCCTAATCAGCTTTATTGCAAATTGCCTTTATTGAGCTATAGGTTAATAGTGATATCTAATTATTTCTAAACATGGTTGGCATAATCTTATGTCTAAAACTAAAAATACCCGAGTAGTTTATACCTGGTCTAAATCTAGACGGTGATTAAACATTGATGGATATTTGGGTCATATTCCTATACTTTGATAAGTTTGATTACACACATATATTCTGCTAATAGTTAGATTACATGCATATGCTTACGTTAATGATAGTTGGATCCTGATATGTTGATCTTATTCATATTTTCTGCTGATGGATTGTTTGACTGAATAATCAACAGAAATTCTACTTCTCCCGTTTTTCCTTTATTATTCACAGAAGTGATTTAGACGAGGAGTGATTCTTTGTGTGCAAAACATATCTAAGGCCAGTGTGACCTAGAACAGGAGGTTTTGAGATAGAGGCCTGGCATGGGAGACATCTTGGGGCCCTCGACTTAAGATAGAACAGGTTGGCAAACAGGTTGAAGATGACCAAGCAGAGGAGAGAGAGCTCCCGATGGCAACGAGGAGGAGCCAATGACTGTTTCAGCATTTCCTCATGTTCTGTCTATAAAATACTGGGTCAGGGAGAGGTAGTGTGTCAGACTTCATGAACTGACCCAACTCTGTTGTAGATCAGGGAAAGGTTAAGTCAAGACCCAGAGCTCTGTAACCTTGCACATTCTATTGATGTTAAAATTAATGCACATTCTATTGATGTTAGAATAAAACTGATTTTTTGGGACTCAACATCTTCTCCTATTGCTTCATTAAAAGAACTCAGAGGACCAGAGAGATTTTTTACAGACATGTCCTCGACACTAAACTGTTTCCTCTCCACCTGAACGCTGGTCTCACTCCACAGGTGCGTTTGTTTACATTTTGAGTCGGTGGATTTCAGCTTTTTTACCACCAGCTTCAAAGTCATAATATAAGACAATTAAGCAGGACACTCCAAATGTAAAACGAAACCTGCTCAGGTCTTAATCTTAATGGAAAGGCCACTCATTTCATACCTTAAGACACAGAGATCTAATATTCAACAGTTTGACATTAAACTGTGTTTGCTTGCTGACTGATATTTCGATCCTTGACTCCACTTATTCCAAACTCCTCCAAAAGAAAAAACGTTTCAGTGTTCAAAATCCAGATTATGGACTTCATATAAAAGCCATAAAATTCACATTTTTATAGTCAGAATATGAGCTGACTGTGAACACAACTGACTACAAGTGCTTGAAAATTGCACTGTACTTGTTCACATTCAGCCACCAACACAGATCAGTGCTGAAACACTGCGTGCAATGCGCACAGTTGCACAGTTGGAGTGATGCAGTGCGCTTTCACTTGTTGTGGCCCAACCCAGTCGTGGCCACAACATTGCGCATACAATTCTGCTGCCGAACACACTGAAGCGTGTTGAAAGTTCAAATGGTCTCTTGTCCGGTTCATTATTATTATTGTTGTTGTATATTCAGTGGGCCACTGGATCAACTACATTTTTAAAAACAAATAGCCCAACAACATCTTTGCTGAATATTTGAGGAAATTGTATTTATTCATATCTAATCAGCCTCAAATGTATTAAATCCATGCGCAATAGGCCAACAATGGGAGGATCAGGCACTTGAAACTTCAATATAAATCAACCAGCAATTAAAATGCAGCACCGAAATATCAATCCGGTTTTATTTCATTTTTTGGACCAATTATTGGTCGATGCTACTGTAACCCTCGTTATGTTATATTAACAGGTAGGTGATGATCAATGAAAGTAGCTGGACCAGGATCAGAAGACACGAAGCCGTCAACAGCCAGCGTTTATGAACATCAACAATGACACAGAAAACCACGAGCTGAGTTTTTTCAATTATTATTAGAAATAACCAAAACTTTTAATACAACAATACTTTGAACAATGAACAGAAAATAACAAATTTAAATAATAAAGCCGGCAACGAAGAAAAAAAACCCCTCTGTTCCCAACGTTGACTGTTCTTTCGTTGGGGCCCTTTCCCAGTTACCATCAGTGTATCAGTGTCTACTCCATCTTACCACACAGTCTGGGAGGGAAGGGGGAATCAGAAAACTCTGCACACCTTGGATAACAATGGTTCACTTTGGCTCGCCACCGAGTTCACACTGGGAATCTCCGATCTTGGGATCTAGGACTGAAGTTCATACAGTCCCCAGCAGGAAAGTGATGGGGTATGGCTCCAACCTTTTCCAGCCAACCGACGACACCAACACACCACGGGGGAATCCTGGGTAAACACAAGAAAAAACCTGACCTGTAGAAAGGCCAGACAAGACCCAAAGGGCTTGTTACATTCATTCAGTGTCTGTGCAAGACTCGGGTGAATCGCCGACAGACAAAGACACACTGGCACAAGACAAGGGAGACGCAGACTATTTAACACGTGGAGGGTAATCAGGAACAGGTGGAGACAATAGGTGATCAGGGCGGACACACGGGATACATGAGGAAGAGCAAGTGCTCTGAAACGAGAGGAGAGTTAGACCTTCAAAATAAAACAGGAAATGAAAAGACAAAAAACCCCATGACGAGACAGACCTCACTGCGGTGTGACAAGTTCAAATCATGTTCTCAAAGAAATTCAGTTGAACAAAAATACATTTAAGGTTCAAGTTTAATTCGCAGATATGAACAATAACCACATTTAAAGTGCTTCATATAACCATTCATATAACCATGGTGCGGATGTTCCTGTACCGCTTTCCTGATGAAAGAGGTACAAACAGTCTGTGGCCCAGATGGCTGGGGTCCGTGGCGATGGATCTCGCCCTCTTCCTGACCCGGCCTTCATATATAGAGTCTAGGTCAGGAAGGGGGCAGCCCACAATGCCCTGTGCAGTTTAAACCACCCGTGCCAGTTGTTTCCTCTCCTGTGCCGTGCAGCTGCTATACTACACTGTCACACTAAGGCAGAGGATACTTGTAGAAGTTGACGAGCAACCGAGAGGAGAGTCCAGCCCGTTTCAGTTTCCTGAAGAAGAAGAGCCTTTGTTGTGCCTTCTTCACCAGGCGGGAGGTGTTCATGGACCAGGAGAGATCAGATGTGATGTGGAGGCCCAAGAACCTGATGTTGTCCACACGCTCCATCACTTCTCCGTCCATGAGGAGGGGGGCGTGATCCGTCTTTCTGGACCTCCTGAAATCCACAATGACCTCCTTGGTCTTCCCTGTGTTCAGCACCAGTATGTATATTCTCTCTGTAGTGGGTCTTGCTGTTGAGATGAGACCCACTACAGTAGTGTCGTCCGCAAACTTCACAACTGTTGGTGGGGTGGATGGCAGCACAGTCTTGAGTAAAAAGGGTAAAGAGGGCTGGGCTGAGCACACAACCCTGTGGCGTGCCCATGCTGAGGACCAGAGGGGATGATGTTGTGTTCCTTATTCTCACCACCTGAGGCCTGTTGGTGAGAAAGTCTCTGATCCAGTGGCACAGTGACGCAGGCAGACCCACTGTGTGTAGCTTCAGCGCCAGCTTGTCTGGGATGACGGTTGTTGAAAGCTGAGCTAAAGTCTACAAATAGCATCCTGACGTAGGTGTTGGGCTGCTGCAGGTGGGTCAGGGCTGTGTGCAGGGTGATGGACACAGCATCCTCTGTGGACCGATTCCCTCTGTAGGTGAACTGAAGGCTGTCTAGGTCCGAGGGGATGAAGCCTCTGATGTACCTTAGAATAATCCGCTCAAAGCACTTCATGATTACCGGGGTCAGAGCAACAGGCCGGTAGTCATTCAGGCAGGTGATGGATGGCAGAGCTCAAAGATGAAGGCTTCCATGACATTCAAATAGTCACAAACTGCATAATCTGTAGAATTTGTTTTAGATTAGACAGAATTGTCTTTGAAAATGTGCCAGCTGGCAGGTTCAAGCCACGTGGCACCTTTCAAAAACATTGAGGATCTGATGCAGAAAATGATGGGAAATGCAAAAAAACAGAAAAGGTTACAATCACATTACATATTGTGTGCTCCTTCAGCATTTTGCCTGTTTACATGCTGAGCAAACAATGTTTGACTACAACGGACAGGAAAATGTAATTAAATTAAGTTGTCAGGCAGCCAGAAATGTAATGTTTCATCGGCTCAGTAATGACAGTAAAGCATGAGAAATCCTGCTGAGCCAAGTTTCTTGACCTTGTTAAATGTGCTACATTGTGGGTTTATTGAACAGTTCTGATTTAACTGAATTCAGAGTGGGTTTTTTTTTACACTGATTTGTTATAAATGCTGTAATCCCTTTATCCATACCCACCATGTGCAATTTCTATCCAAGTGCAATTTGTGCAAACTGGCAGTGTATTTTTATGGCAATTTTTTTTATTTTGTATTTCTCTAGTTTTTTGTTTTTTATTTTCAACTGCTTTTACCTGCTGCCTGTAATACCCGAATTTCCCCGTCTGGGGATTAATAAAGTGTAATCTTAATTTGTAGTGGATTTTTGAACATCCCAAACCATTTTCAGTATTTTTCTTTAAATAATGGCCCATTTGCACATTCACCTCATTTTATTGTTTACTGTTTATATACATTTTAGTATATATTTTAGCTGCTGTTGGTACATTTTACTGGTATATTTTATTATGTTGGCACATTTCATTTCAATATTTTATTGTTTGTTATTTTAGAATCTTTCTTATCTATTTATCTTGTTTCTAACATGAGGGTTGCAATGCAAATTTCATTGACATGTCATGCTCAATGACAATAAAGGAATCTTGAAGAGAAAAACTACACACAAAGCTGAAAAAGTCCTATGTAACAAACTAAACTGCTGTTGAAGAAAGAAAAAAAAAAAAACATGAGGAAAGACCAAGGAGGTCAACTCATCACACAAGGCCACACTGGGCCTAAAACGGTCCTGCTGTGTTTTGCGTTTTCACGCGGTCAAACGATTGTCACAGAAAGTTTGCTAAAATAGCAAACGAGCACGAGTCTATTTTTCCAGTGGCTAAGGCCCAAAATACTATTACATCCTTTCACACACCTTTTCACTAATTTTACCTTTTCACTAATTTTAACCAAATATGGTTGAATGTAAAGCAGGCACAGAAACAAGAGAAATCAATCTGCAACTTCTAATTTGCCTAGTTTGCATTACAAGTGCAACAAAGCTTGTGACCATTAACTCCCAAACTGCAGGAATACACGCCATTCTGCCTCGTTTATGTTCAGATGTAAAGAAAATGTGAAAAGCCCTCCGCAGTTTGTTAAAGCGGTGTAAACACGTTCACGTGCATTGGGCCACACAAGTTCCTTAAAAAACACAGAGAAGACGTTTTACCTCGGGAAACAGTCAGACTTGTCAGAAAATACCATACCGGCACGCGCGGCTCATCGGGACAAACTGCGTCACCTGAGCGGAAACGCTTTAATCAGCTTCCCCTGCTGCAGGTGCGCGTGCCATCACAGACGGTTCAGCTTCCGTTACCGTACATGAAGTACAGTGAAATTTACCCTAACATATGCTATTTACCCTGTTCAACCACGTGTGATTGATGAATGCTTTTTATAAATATTTATTTGTTTTAAATTGTGGCTCGTAAAACACCACAGATTCATTTATGTCTCGTCATTATGTCTGCCAGCGGTCACGTTTGAGGGATGCTCCTCACTCACCTCTCCTTTTCCAGGTGTAGTGACTCATGTTTTTGACAGCTGATTGGTTTAGAGGTCGCGAGCGCAGAGTCTGGTTGTGCCTGATCCGACAGAGAGCGAGCGGTGCACGTGCTGTGTTTTGTCCAGTGAGAGCTGGGAGAGCAGCTCACATCACGTGACTCCTCTCCTCTCCTCTCCTCTCCTCTCCTCTCCTCAGCAGCTGTCAGTGCGTTCAGGGAGGCGATGAGGCCATGCGCATTTTGGATAGGATTTGCGCTTTTACGCACTGAACCAATTGCGGTCAGAATTCTTCCATTGTTGTTTGAATCAGTGCCCATGAGTAAAACTAACACAGAGATCAGCGTCAGAACAGCCGTGTGGATTTACTGATCCGGCGCTGGACGGTTGCGCATAAATATAGCTATTCAGCTTTAGATTTAGTTAAGTTCCGCTTTTCAAATCGTCTTTCTTGTAAACTAGTTTTTCTCCGCTGCTCCAACACTGTCATCAGTACAGCCAGTTGTGGAAGAAGAACTCAGATATTCTACTTCAGTATAAGTGGTAATACCGTGGAAATACTCATGTAAAATGTGAAATAGGTGTAAAAATACATGTAAAAACTCTGCATTTAAAATCTAACATAAAGGAATTAAGTATTAGCATCAAACGCAACCAAGCACAAACAAATTATGCAAAATGGCTCGTTTCAGAATGATATTGATCACTGCATTATAATTATGCATGAATGTGTGAGCACAGCTAATGTTGCAGCTGGTCAGAGCAGGGATAGTTTCACCAGCTTTATAGAATGTACAGCTAGCTTTATCCATAATAACACATCATGATTTATCAGTTGATATATTTTCATTAATAGTATGATGAAACTGAAAAATAACACATTGTAATGCCAAATAAATGTAGTGGAGGAAAAAAGAAAAAAAGCTTTCCTGGTATTTGTTTCCAAAATGTAGTGTATGATGTAGAAGTATAAGGTTAAAGTGTAAAGTAGTGTTTAATGTCAATCTTCAAGTCATTCCTAATAAATAAATAAAAATCCTTATTATAAATCAAATATTATTCATGCTGTTAGTACGCTGATGATAGCACAGCCTCACAGAGCCGCTGGCAGCCGGCTCAGTCGGCCCAGTGGTCATAGAAATATCACACCTCGACCAGAAAATCCACCTACTTCAGACACAGGCCAAAGAAATGATAGTGTATCAAATATTTGGATAAACTTACTGTGATGTATCGATGCTCAAACCCATTTGAATTTCGTAGAATTTTTTACGCCATTGTTTTTCATTTTCCCATCTGTTATATCTTTTATTCTGTTTTACTGTTTTCATTGTCAGTTGTTCATCTGTGATACACTTGAATTCTAGTATTTGTTGGACCAGAGTTATTGTACGAGCACTTATGGTATACATTTACCCGCTGTGTGTGTGTGTGTGTGTGTGGGTATGTGTGTGTGGGTGTGTGTGTGTGTGTGTGTAAAATGTAACACTTCTTATTGTGTGTATACACATTGTTGCAGATGCTTAATGAGCTAATAAATTGTTGAAACTAAAATAGTTGATTAGTTCACAATAGAAGAACCAACAACTGGAGAGGCTGCAAATGCGGCCTGCACGCTGTGATGTCACCTCACGAGGAAACAACGTCTGGAAACCAGTTATCAATAACTGTCAATTCATTCAAATCTTAAACAAATAAAAAGTACTGCTGGAAATAAAAAGTATGACTGGATGTACTGTTTGTGTTGGTCATACGCCTGATGGCTAGTTTCAACATGTGGTTGCTGTTCCCTTTTCTTGTTTGCTTGTTTAACAAAACTTTTTCTCTTGACATTTAAATCATAACAATCGTTTAAATACAGTTGTTGTTGCACATTTATTTGATATTGACAATGCAGATGTAAAGAGAAGATGGCAGCTGAGGTGGTGCAGTGACACGAAGGGGCTCAAGCTGCTCCATCATCGCTGACCAAGTGGCGGACCTCTGTCGTTTGTGTGATGGTGCTGATGGTTTGGTTTTCAACAGTCTGTGTTTCGGTTGGTGCAGCGGGAGAGGCCAGCACTGTGGCCGCTGCTGTTGGAGAGTCCAGCCAGTAGATCTGTGGCCAGCTGCAGTTGTTACACGAAGGCGTTGCTGCAGTCTGTGTGTGAGGTGGCTGCATCAGTAGTGTCTGCGGGGTGAAGGGCTCCATCACACCTGCCTGTGAGACGAAGAGTTCCATCACACCTGTCTGTGAGGCGAAGGGCTCCATCACACCTGCCTGTGAGGTGAAGAGTTCCATCACACCTGTCTGTGAGGCGAAGGGCTCCATCACACCTGCCTGTGAGGTGAAGAGTTCCATCACACCTGCCTGTGAGGCGAAGGGCTCCATCACACCTGTCTGTGAGGCGAAGGGCTCTATCACACCTGGGGTGAAGGGCTCCATCACTGCTGTGTGCACGGGGTTCACACGCAGTCTCTTGGCTTGCTGACTGACGTTCCTCCTCGTCCTCTTTCTCTTTTTGCCCTACACAAAAACAACACATAAGACTGAGGTTAGTGGGCTAGAACAAAGCTATTTTCAGTGACTTTGTGTCATCAGCTGCTGTGGTGTGAGGGAAACATGTGTGAGTTGTGTGTGAGCACTGTGTACATACATAATTGTCTCTGGATGACCAGTCGGGGTGCAGCTCTGCGTGGAGCCGTCGCTCTTTGTCCGCCTCTTCATAATATTTGGCTTGCTCTTCTTTGGATAGGGACTTCCACTGTGGATAGACGACAACTTGCGGTCAGCACACACACACACACTTAAAAACAGGACTTTGCCACACCCACAAAACGGGAGCGGAAAAGCATATGAACAGATGCATAAATGTGCTCACAGATCCACATTAACGAGTGCAGGCTTGTGATAGTAGAGGAAAATCTGTTCTGCAAGCATGACTGCAGTCTGTGGCTGAAGTCTGTGTAACACTGAATGTCTCAAACATAGAAAAAAATACTTACCCTCTGTCCCAGGACAGTGTTCACCGCCGCACTGTCAGTGATGTTCAGCTCGGCCACCACATTTGGCCTCTGCTCTTTCCTGAACAACATGAAGGCATTGGGTGGTTTCTTTATGTGCGGCTCATCTGCCGGTTGGTTTTCATGCTTTCTCTTTCTTCCAACAGGAAGCAGGTAGTGAGGGTCACCCAGCTGCATGATGTTGTGATCGTACAGCAGGGCCCCCCCCTGGTAGATGACGGGAGCAGCTTGACCAGCGTTCACTCCTGGGGCAGCCATCATTAGGCTTGGGTGCTCCAACCAGCGTGGAGCTGCTTCGACGGGGACGCACCCACCGTTTCCCTGGCTCAGATGTTGCACTGCCTGAGGGTGGGTGGCATATGGGGGATGAGATGGAGGAGGTGGAGATGGAGGCGGAGTGATCCGTGGCTCTCCCAATATCTCTGCAATCACCTCCTCCAGAGGGGTAAGTTCTTCAGATGGACATGGAGGCGGAGTGATCGGTGGCTCTCCCAATATCTCTTCAATCGCGGCCTCCAGAAGGGTCCGTACTTCTTCCCACTGCATCCCCTCAATGGCGGCATTAAAATCCGCGCTGTAGTCCATTTCCGATCGTTTTCTCTGAAAGCTCTACTCGTTAAATCCTCTCTGTCTGAAATGTGTAGCTCTCTAGTTCTCCTCGACGATACTCGCTGTTCTCTCTCTGTAGGTTGTAGACGCGCTGAAGTAGTAGTCGTATCCAGTCATCGCAGAAGTATCGCAAGTTGGGTCACATTCATAACTTTGGCTTCAAATCTCTGACGTCATACATCCAAGTGCCTGCGCTCCAACGTTGCAGCTGGTTGCCATGGTGTCCAGCACCTCTCCATCCATGCTCAGCTCAGACAGTCAGTGATGGAAAGTAACCAAACACAGTTACTGAAGTGCTGTGCTTAAGTACAGTTTTGAGGTGCTATGCTTTTTACCTCACAAGCTGCATCATTAAAGTGGTGCTTACACATTATTGCGACTTCAAAGAACAAAGAGTCGCTGAGAGGCTGAGGCCGGGCCTTCCGCTTGTTTGACGCGCTTAACGGAAAAAATCACTGAAATACGAAAATATATTTGACCTTTTTATTTGCGAAAAAGAATGATCAACTTATGATATCGTGCACAAACTCATAATCAAAGTGATCACAGTGATCAAAGGAAATAGCGGTCAACAAAAAATACGGCGACCCTGCTCACCCTCCCTGACTCTATAGCAACACACGACAAAAAAAAAAAAAAAGGTGAGCAGGGGCTTATGTGTAACATCCCCGCCCATATCCACTTGACCTACATATTCCCTCATCAATAGAATCACACAAACCTAAACAATAACAAACACCAATATTTCAACCAACACACCAAGGAAATCCCTTCAAACTCATTCATGGCTCCCACACACATACATAGGCCTACATATTCATTCAAATCCAATAATATAATATAGAATTGAGAAATGGAGGCTTGTACATTTTCACGCTCAAAAATCTTCACTGTGGGTTAATGTGCTAATACATTATAATAAAGTTGCACCGCATGGCAGCAGCTTTGAGTCGACACTCAGCCTACGTTGCTGCTGTCAGCTTGTCTGTTATCATCTGCTCCAGGTTTGTGGTGATGAAGGATCACATCGGGGCTCATAGCCTTTGTCCAAAATAAATATGTCAGGTGTATGAGAGAGAAGTCATCATTGTAGGAAACATTTGGCATGATTTTAGTACACAAGTCAACAAAATATATCAGAAAGGTCAAGTCGTTTTTAGACATTTGAATCATATCTGTCAGTAGCAGTAACGTACTGTATCTATCCATGAATGGATATGAAATGTGTTGATTTAAGAGCTGTTAAATCATCTCATTTCCAGCCATTATTCTGTCCCTGTTTTTTAGGGATGTATTTCTGACATTCTCCTCTGACAAGCTTTGCTTTCTTCGTCTTTGAGTTTGATCAAATGCGATTAAAACCAATCAGCATCGCGCATCGTGTTCTTTGAGAAGAGCCATCCCTCACCTGTTCGTCAGCTGCCGTTGCTGCTCTTCATCACCTGATCACGTACCAGCACAGCAGCTCCCTGTGAGCAATTTGCCTCATTTATGGTAACTTATGCAGCATTATAGCTGTTTCTCAAATCATATAACATACTACTGTAATTGTAGGCAGGTGTTGAGTCGGCAGTGTGTTGTCACCGGAAAAAATGATGATTGTTTCTCTTTCTTTTTGTAATAAACAGTGGACGATGTTGAGACAACATCCAGAAAACAACCAAAACAGTGTGTTCCTTGCTAAATGGTGGATTCCTGATCAGTAAATAAATTATGACCGACCTAAATCCTCAAGTTTATTTTGTTGTCTTTTGAAAACGCTAAAATAAAAGCACAGCAATGCGCACAGTTGCGCAAACATCGGCAACAGTGCTGTGGCTACAGTGGAGTGACGCAGTGCGCTTTCACTTGTCGTGGCCACAACATTGCGCATACAATTCTGCTGCCGAACACACTGAAGCGTGTTGAAAGTTCAAATGGTCTCTTGTCCGGTTCATTATTATTGTTGTTGTATATTCAGTGGGCCACTGGATCAACTACATTTTTAAAAACAAATAGCCCAACAACATCTTTGCTGAATATTTGAGGAAATTGTATTTATTCATATCTAATCAGCCTCAAACGTATTAAATCCATGCGCAATAAGCCAACAATGGCAGGATCAGGCGCTTGAAACTTAACCCTTGTATTGTGTTAGAAAGCTGCCCACGTCTTTTGTGTTGGCGGGTCAAATTTGACCCGTTATTTAACTCAGCCTGAAAATTATTAAAAACACTAGTTATCATCCAAAATTGTTTTACACCTCATAGCTAACTTAGTATGTATTCATATCCATGGAAACACTGTTTCCATTTTTTTTTTTTTTTTTTGGCTCCACAGACCTTTTATCTTACAATATACCACTCGTTTTCGATTACAAAAGCTGTTTAAATTCACTAATTATATTTCTTATACTGATAAAATGAGTAATTATATTATCCATGTCTTATAAACTAACATTAGAGTACACCTACCTCAAAAAAATCTATGATTTCTTTTTTTATTCAAAATGATTGACACTGGTGACATCTGTGGTGTTACGGGTCAAAACCGACCCGCATAGATTTATGATAGGATAAAGACAAAAACTCAATTCCTTTTCATAAAACTATATTTATTTTAATCAGAAATGCAAGTTCAAATTGAAAATTAAACCATAAAATGAACATTGAAAAACAACGTGTGTGTGTGTGTGTACCATAAACGGAACATTGAAAAACAATATGGTGTCAGGCAGATGTGTGTAGTTGTGTATGAACCATAAACTAAACACTGAAAAACAATGTGTTTTGTCTGAACCATAAATTGGATTTAGAGAGATAATATTTTGTGTGTTGTGTGTATGTGTATGTGTGTGTTGTTTACATGCATGAATCACAGTATGTGATGGTTTTTGTGTGCTCCTTGCAAATGTATTTCTTCCATGTGTGACAAGTGGTGCTGGTTTTCCTGTCCTTGTTGGAGGGGCAGGACTGGCACCTTTTTCTCTTGCTCCCCCTGGAATCCCCTGCCTGGTTCCTATTGCAGGATGCTGGTATGTGTGTAGATGTGATCCAGCGCCTCATAAAGAGTGTAAATCTTGCTCATGTTGACTGATGCTCCAACAGAATGCAACTGATAATATCTCACCCAAACCCTGTTTATATATGCCAATGTTTTTTTTTTTTATTATTCAAAATGCATCAATATGCTGCGAGATTGAGTTTGAGTTCACCTGAGGTGAAAGGAGCCTGTGTGCGTGTCTGTGTGTGCTGTGGGGCACATTGAGCCATATTTGATCCATAGCAACCCACAGCTTTTAAGTGGTGCAAAAAACAGCCAGTATTCTCTGTTGGGTCAAATGTGACCCGTTACACCACAAATGTCACTTTTTTTTTTTTTTTTAGTGCCTTAGAATTTACTAAAATGGTGAAAATTAATTTTGTTGCATTAAACTAGTTGTGTCTGAAGATTAGATGAAGCCTTGTTCCAGTACAAAAAACAAATGGAACTTTTTACATACCTAAACTTGAAAACGGGTCAATTTTGACCCAAACATTGTATAAGGGTTGAATATAAATCAACCAGTAATTAAAATGCAGCACGGAAAATATCAGTCCGGTTTATTTCATTTTTTGGACAAATTATTGGTCGATGCTACTGTAACCCTCGTTATGTTATATTAACAGAGCACAGGTAGGTGATGATCAATGAAAGTAGCTGGACCAGGATCAGAAGACACGAAGCCGTCAGCAGCCAGTGTTTATGAACATCAGCAATGACACAGAAAACCACGAGCTGAGTTTTTTCAATTATTATTAGAAATAACCAAACCTTTTAATGAAACAATACTTTGAACAATGAACAGAAAATAACAAATTTAAATAATAAAGCCGGCAACGAAGAAAAAAAAAACCCTCTGTTCCCAACGTTGACTGTTCTTTCGTTGGGGCCCTTTCCCAGTTACCATCAGTGTATCAGTGTCTACTCCATCTTACCACACAGTCCGTGAGGGAAGGGGGAATCAGAAAACTCTGCACACCTTGGATAACAATGGTTCACTTTGGCTCGCCACCCAGTTCACACTGGGAATCTCCGATCTTGGGATCTAGGACTGAAGTTCATACAGTCCCCAGCAGGAAAGTGATGGGGTATGGCTCCAACCTTTTCCAGCCGACCGACGACACCAACACACCACGAGGGAATCCTGGGTAAACCTAAGAAAAAACCTGACCTGTAGATAGGCCAGACAAGACCCAAAGGGCTTGTTACATTCATTCAGTGTCTGTGCAAATCATGTTCATTTTCTCTATTTCTCCATGAATTGTTACCAATTAAATACACTCCATCTTGTATTAATAAGTTCTGTCAGGCCGGGACTCAGATCAGGACTCAGACACAGAGATTTGAATTCACAGATCTTTATGAACTCAACCCAAGACACGATGGCACACTATGATCATAAAATAAGAAACGAAAACACTCCGAACGGCGGAAAACTCTAAGTAGACACTGATACACTGATGGTAACTGGGAAAGGGCCCCAACGAAAGAACAGTCAACGTTGGGAACAGAGGGTTTCTTTTTCTTCGTTGCCGGCTTTATTATTTAAATTTGTTGTTTTCTGTTCATTGTTCAAAGTATTGTTGCATTAAAAGTTTTGGTTATTTCTAATAATAATTGAAAAAACTCAGCTCGTGGTTTTCTGTGTCATTGTTGACGGCTTCGTGTCTTCTGATCCTGGTCCAGCTACTTTCATTGATCATCACCTACCTGTGCTCTGTTGATATAACATAACGAGGGTTACAGTAGCATCGACCCATAATTGGTCCAAAAAATGAAATAAAAGCGGACTGATATTTTCGGTGCTGCATTTTAATTACTGGTTGATTTATATTGAAGTTTCAAGCGCCTGATCCTCCCATTGTTGGCCTATTGCGCATGGATTTAATACATTTGAGGCTGATTAGATAAGAACAATTTCCTCAAATATTCAGCAAAGATGTTGTTGGGCTATTTGTTTTTAAAAATGTAGTTTATCCAGTGGCCCACTGAATATACAACAACAATAATAATGAACCGGACAAGAGACCATTTAAACTTTCAACACGCTTCAGTGTGTTCGGCAGCAGAATTGTATGCGCAATGTTGTGGCCACGACAAGTGAAAGCGCACTGCGTCACTCCACTGTAGCCACAGCACTGTTGCCGATTTTTGCGCAACTGTGCGCATTGCGCGCAGTGTTTCAGCACTGATCTGTGTTGGTGGTTGAATGTGAACAAGTACAGTGCAATTTTCAAGCACTTGTAGTCAGTTGTGTTAACAGTCAGCTCATATTCTGGCTATAAAAATGTGAATATTATGGCTTTTATATGAAGTCTATTATCGGGATTTTGAACACTGAAACGCTTTTTCTTTTGGAGGAGTTTGGAATAAGTGGAGTCAAGGATCGAAATATCAGTCAGCAAGCAAACACAGTTTAATGTCAAACTGTTGAATATTAGATCTCTGTGTGTTAAGGTATGAAATGAGTGGCCTTTCCATTAAGATTAAGACCTGAGCAGGTTTCGTTTTACATTTGGAGTGTCCTGCTTAATTGTCATGTATTATGACTTTGAAGCTGGTGGTAAAAAAGCTGAAATCCACCGACTCAAAATGTAAACAAACGCACCTGTGGAGTGAGACCAGCGTTCAGGTGGAGAGGAAACAATTTACAGCAAACTGCTGTGCTTTTATTTTAGCGTTTTCAAAAGACAACAAAATAAACTTGAGGATTTAAGGTCGGTCATAATTTATTTACTGATCAATCAGGAATCCACCAGTTAGCAAAAAAGGAACAAACTGTTTTGGTTGTTTTCTGGAGGTTGTCTCAACATCGTCCACTGTTTATTACAAAACGAAAGAAAGAGAAACAATCATCATTTTTTCCGGTGACAACACACTGCCGACTCAACACCTGCCTACAATTACAGTAGTATGTTATATGATTTGAGAAACAGCTATAATGCTGCATAAGTTACCATAAATGAGGCAAATTGCTCACAGGGAGCTGCTGTGCTGGTACGTGATCAGGTGATGAAGAGCAGCAACGGCAGCTGACGAACAGGTGAGGGATGGCTCTTCTCAAAGAACACGATGCGCGATGCTGATTGGTTTTTAATCGCATTTGATCAAACTCAAAGACGAAGAAAGCAAAGCTTGTCAGAGGAGAATGTCAGAAGTACATCCCTAAAAACAGGGACAGAATAATGGCTGGAAATGAGATGATTTAACAGCTCTTAAATCAACACATTTCATATCCATTCATGGATAGATACAGTACGTTACTGCTACTGAGAGATATGATTCAAATGTCTAAAAACGACTTGACCTTTCTGATATATTTTGTTGACTTGTGTACTAAAATCATGCCAAATGTTTCCTACAATGTTGACTTCTCTCTCATACACCTGACATATTTATTTTGGACAAAGGCTATGAGCCCCGATGTGATCCTTCATCACCACAAACCTGGAGCAGATGATAACAGACAAGCTGACAGCAGCAACGTAGGCTGAGTGTCGACTCAAAGCTGCTGCCATGCGGTGCAACTTTATTATAATGTATTAGCACATTTACCCACAGTGAAGATTTTTGAGCGTGAAAATGTACAAGCAGAAACTTGAATTGAAACGAACAAACCATTTCTCAATTCTATATTATATTATTGGATTTGAATGAATATGTAGGCCTATGTATGTGTGTGGGAGCCATGAATGAGTTTGAAAGGATTTCCTTGGTGTGTTGGTTGAAATATTGGTGTTTGTTATTGTTTAGGTTTGTGTGATTCTATTGATGAGGGAATATGTAGGTCAAGTGGATATGGGCGGGGATGTTACACATAAGCCCCTGCTCACCTTTTTTTTTTTTTTTTTTTTTTTTTGTGTGTGGCCAGAGAGTGAGGGAGGGTGAGCAGGGTCGCCGTATTTTTTGTTGACCGCTATTTCCTTTGATCACTGTGATCACTTTGATTATGAGTTTGTGCACGATATCATAAGTTGATCATTCTTTTTCGCAAATAAAAAGGTCAAATATATTTTCGTATTTCAGTGATTTTTTCCGTTAAGCGCGTCAAACAAGCGGAAGGCCCGGCCTCAGCCTCTCAGCGACTCTTTGTTCTTTGAAGTCGCAATAATGTGTAAGCACCACTTTAATGATGCAGCTTGTGAGGTAAAAAGCATAGCACCTCAAAACTGTACTTAAGCACAGCACTTCAGTAACTGTGTTTGGTTACTTTCCATCACTGACTGTCTGAGCTGAGCATGGATGGAGAGGTGTTGGACACCATGGCAACCAGCTGCAACGTTGGAGCGCAGGCACTTGGATGTATGACGTCAGAGATTTGAAGCCAGAGTTATGAATGTGACCCAACTTGCGATACTTCTACGACGACTGGATACGACTACTACTTCAGCGCGTCTACAACCTACAGAGAGAGAACAGCGAGTATCGTCGAGGAGAACTAGAGAGCTACACATTTCAGACAGAGAGGATTTAACGAGTAGAGCTTTCAGAGAAAACGATCGGAAATGGACTACAGCGCGGATTTTAATGCCGCCATTGAGGGGATGCAGTGGGAAGAAGTACGGACCCTTCTGGAGGCCGCGATTGAAGAGATATTGGGAGAGCCACCGATCACTCCGCCTCCATGTCCATCTGAAGAACTTACCCCTCTGGAGGAGGTGATTGCACAGATATTGGGAGAGCCACGGATCACTCCGCCTCCATCTCCACCTCCTCCATCTCATCCCCCATATGCCACCCACCCTCAGGCAGTGCAACATCTGAGCCAGGGAAACGGTGGGTGCGTCCCCGTCGAAGCAGCTCCACGCTGGTTGGAGCACCCAAGCCTAATGATGGCTGCCCCAGGAGTGAACGCTGGTCAAGCTGCTCCCGTCATCTACCAGGGGGGGGCCCTGCTGTACGATCACAACATCATGCAGCTGGGTGACCCTCACTACCTGCTTCCTGTTGGAAGAAAGAGAAAGCATGAAAACCAACCGGCAGATGAGCCGCACATAAAGAAACCACCCAATGCCTTCATGTTGTTCAGGAAAGAGCAGAGGCCAAATGTGGTGGCCGAGCTGAACATCACTGACAGTGCGGCGGTGAACACTGTCCTGGGACAGAGGGTAAGTATTTTTTTCTATGTTTGAGACATTCAGTGTTACACAGACTTCAGCCACAGACTACAGTCATGCTTGCAGAACAGATTTTCCTCTACTATCACAAGCCTGCACTCGTTAATGTGGATCTGTGAGCACATTTATGCATCTGTTCATATGCTTTTCCGCTCCCGTTTTGTGGGTGTGGCAAAGTCCTGTTTTTAAGTGTGTGTGTGTGCTGACCGCAAGTTGTCGTCTATCCACAGTGGAAGTCCCTATCCAAAGAAGAGCAAGCCAAATATTATGAAGAGGCGGACAAAGAGCGACGGCTCCACGCAGAGCTGCACCCCGACTGGTCATCCAGAGACAATTATGTATGTACACAGTGCTCACACACAACTCACACATGTTTCCCTCACACCACAGCAGCTGATGACACAAAGTCACTGAAAATAGCTTTGTTCTAGCCCACTAACCTCAGTCTTATGTGTTGTTTTTGTGTAGGGCAAAAAGAGAAAGAGGACGAGGAGGAACGTCAGTCAGCAAGCCAAGAGACTGCGTGTGAACCCCGTGCACACAGCAGTGATGGAGCCCTTCACCCCAGGTGTGATAGAGCCCTTCGCCTCACAGACAGGTGTGATGGAGCCCTTCGCCTCACAGACAGGTGTGATGGAACCCTTTGCCTCACAGGCAGGTGTGATGGAGCCCTTCGCCTCACAGACAGGTGTGATGGAGCCCTTCGCCTCACAGACAGGTGTGATGGAACTCTTCGTCTCACAGGCAGGTGTGATGGAGCCCTTCACCCCGCAGACACTTCTGATGCAGCCACCTCACACACAGACTGCAGCAACGCCTTCGTGTAACAACTGCAGCTGGCCACAGATCTACTGGCTGGACTCTCCAACAACAGCGGCCACAGTGCTGGCCTCTCCCGCTGCACCAACCGAAACACAGACTGTTGAAAACCAAACCATCAGCACCATCACACAAACGACAGAGGTCCACCACTTGGTCAGCGATGATGGAGCAGCTTGAGCCCCTTCGTCTCACTGCACCACCTCAGCTGCCATCTTCTCTTTACATCTGCATTGTCAATGTCAAATAAATGTGCAACAACAACTGTATTTAAACGATTGTTATGATTTAAATGTCAAGAGAAAAAGTTTTGTTAAACAAGCAAACAAGAAAAGGGAACAGCAACCACATGTTGAAACTAGCCATCAGGCGTATGACCAACACAAACAGTACATCCAGTCATACTTTTTATTTCCAGCAGTACTTTTTATTTGTTTAAGATTTGAATGAATTGACAGTTATTGATAACTGGTTTCCAAATGGGTTTGAGCATCGATAGATCACAGTAAGTTTATCCAAACATTTGATACACTATCATTTCTTTGGCCTGTGTCTGAAGTAGGTGGATTTTCTGTACGAGGTGTGATATTTCTATGACCACTGGGCCGACTGAGCCGACTGCCGCGTACTAACAGCATGAATAGGATTTCATTTATAAGAAGGATTTTTATTTATTTATTAGGAATGACTTGAAGATTGACATTAAACACTACTTTACACTTTAACCTTATACTTCTACATCATACACTACATTTTGGAAACAAGTACCAGGAAAGCTTTTTTTCTTTTTTCCTCCACTACATTTATTTGGCATTATAATGTGTTATTTTTCAGTTTCATCAAACTATTAATGAAAATATATCAACTGATAAATCATGATGTGTTATTATGGATAAAGCTAGCTGTACATTCTATAAAGCT